>NW_010542903.1:11168-33825 GCF_000687285.1 Phaethon lepturus
ACAGGTCCTTGTCTTTCCTGTGCTGAGGGCTCCAGAGCTGGACGCAGGACTCCAGGTGGGGTCTCACCAGAGTGGAGCAGAGGGGAAGAATCACCTCCCTCAACCTGCTGGCCATGCTTCTTCTGATGCAGCCCAGGATACGGTTGGCCTTCTGGGCTATAAGTGCACATTGCCCGCTCACGGCCAGCTTGTCATCCACCAGTACCCCCAAGTCCTTGTTGGCAGGGCTGCTCTCGATCCCCTCGTTCTCCAGCCTGTACTGATACTGGGGGTTGCCCCAACCCAGGTGCAGAACCCTGCACTTGGCCTTGTTGAATCTTATGAGGTTCACAAGGCCCCATTCCTTGAGCTTGTCCAGGTCCCTCTGGATGGCATCCCATCCCTCAGGTGTGTCGACTGTACCACTCAGCTTGGTATCATCTGCAAACTTGCTGAGGGTGCACTCGATCCCCCCATCAATGTCATTGATGAAGATATTAAGAGTACTGGTCCCAATACAGATCACTGAGGGACGCCATTTGTCACTGAACTCCATCTGGACATTGAGCCATTGACCCATCTAGGTGAGGGCCTCACCCGTCTAGGTGAGGCCATCCAACCAATTCCTCATCCACTGAACAGTCCACCCATCAAATCCATCTCTCTCCAATTTAGAGAGAAGGATGTTGTGGGGGACTGTGTCAAAGGTCCCCCTTGTAACTCTTCTCTTGTCCACTGATGTGGTCACTCCATCATAGAAGGCCACTAGGTTGGTCAGGCAGAACTTTCCCTTGGTGAAGCCATGCTGGCTGTCTCTAATTACCTCCCTGTCCCCCATGTGCCTTAGCATAGCTTCTAGGAGGATCTGCTCCATGATCTTCGCAGGCACAGAGGTGAGGCTGACAGGTTGGTCATCACAAAAGTATATCAGTTATGTATCAATGCCTGTTCTCCTTTCCCCAATTTTTTTTTTTTTCTTGCATAAACAAGCACTTGGAAGTCAGGAATATATTTCAAGTTGGTAGTGCATCCAATTCACAGAGAATGCTTCCCTTCAGCTGTGGCTCCACCTCCTATGGCGTTTCAACAGCAGAACCTGCTGCTCCTGTGACAGCACAGGAAAAGTTTTCTAGAATAGTCACTGACTTTGGAAGTTTTATATAATTTTCCTGGTGAATGCAAAATGAGATGAGGCAAATGCTGGTATATCTTTCAGTACTTCACAACTCACAAACTTCTTTCACACTGTCCCCCACCAAGTATGAAATGTAGCTATTCGTATCAATAACTTAAGGTTGCATTAGCTCTTTATAATGAGTGTTACACAAGTTAAATACAGAGACACTGTGGCTTCTCTTACAATACAAACATTGTGCATGACTGCACCACACCAATATTTAGCTGCCTAAGCTAAATATTCCATGCACAGTTAGAGAAGGAGGAAATACTTTCAGCAACATTTAAAATTGCCTAGAACTGTTCTGGTTAGTATTTTTTTTTATATTTTAAATCAGGTGAGAAGCTTTCCTTCATCTAATGGATATAATCCAGGCCCTAATGAAGTCAATAAAGTTTAGTTTTTCAATTGACTTCATCAGGGATAGAATCTTATGCAATTACTGTAACTAACTCCATAGATCTCATGAACAAAAATAATGCTAAGTACTACATTTTAAGAAAGTAATACATTAGATCTTAAATCTGCTATTGGTCTAGAAATAAATTTTACTACAGTTTTTAAAAAAGTACATCTTTTGAAAGCAGTTGGGAGAAGAAAAAAGGTAGTAATTATCTGAAATATTTACCTGAAATGGCTCATCTTTGAATATCTTATGGTTTAGACAATTACAAATTATGTGGGAAGAAATGGAGTATGGGAAGAAATGGAGTAGAATCAGAAAGGGGGAGAAGGTACGTTATAAAAAGAGAAGCACAGAATTTAAAAGTTATTAAATTTATTTCAAATCTGTATTTAAAACAAACTCTTAGAAAATTCTACTTGTGGCTTTTGACAGTTTTGTAAAGAGCCTGACATTTTGAAAGATATACAGAGAATAATTCTATATAACTTTTTTTTTCTCTTTTATACTTTTCTAAAGCTGTCACCCTTTTTCAGTTTAAACCTTTGTATATTATATAAGCGCTTTTCTTAACTTGGCTACAAGAAAGGATTGAATCTAATCTCCTTGTATATAGACTACTTCTGATACACATGAAAGTATACCACAATCAAGGTAGGAAGTGATTAGACAGCTGCATATGTAATTTTCCCTTTCAAATATGTGTACAATGAAGGATGATTTTCTCAAGTACTTCCTACAGGCCCATTATCTTGATCCCAAGAAAACAAGCAAACCATGGTAAATAGCTTTTGGTTTAAGTTAAATTGCTTCAGAATTTTTGTGCAGTTCTCCAGATATTCAGTCAAATTTAGCATTAAACAGTAACTTTAAAAATCTTACATTGTTCCTATTTATGATGGCTTTGAGCTCCAAGTACCTTGCAACCCCTTATCTAATTTTTACAACAGATTCAAACATCTTTTTATTGCAGAAAACATAGAAAAAGCTTTACTAGCCATTCTCAGACAAAGTAGCTGAATATTTGCATGTCAAAAGAAGCAATTATTCTCTTAAGAAGTCTCAGATGAGAAAGCCCAATAACAGCAGCCTGCTAGCGAACTCTTAATATATCTTCTTACATTCAGGTTGAAATACTTCAATGAAATTAGCCAGTTGATAACATTTTTTTAATTACATCTTCTATTTCATGTGTCACAACAATCTCACATCATTCTTATAGACAGCTGAGAAAGAATATGTTCCTAGAACTTGTAAAAACAATTATCCATAAAAGCTTTTTTACAGCAACAATAGGCAGCATAAATATTCACCTGTTGCATCAAGACCCAGAAACTTCCCAAGTGAATAGAATGCATGATAGATGTGCTTATCTTTTGATATATTCCATATAAAATATTTATAATCATTGTTAACACTATGAATTTGATAAAACTGGGAACCATATTTATTTTAGGTAAATGCAAGACTTGAACATATTGTTAGATTTACAGGTAATCAATACCAAGTTAAATAAATATGAGGAAAAAAGGTACATTTTTCATTTATTTAAATTGCTGAAATGTGTTCTGATGAAAATTTACCTGCTGCTAAGCAAATCTCCTGTCATTGGATGAAGTTTCCCACTTTCACAGACATTTACCGATACACCAGTGTTGCTTCTGGTGGACATGCAATACTTGAACACTGGATCAAGTTCTCTAAAATGATAAGTAAATCCTCACATTCACACATTTAATCTTCTATGGCCCTTTCTTCAGATGGGCCATCTTCAGAATAAGCCAGAATACAGAAGAAGCTGTATAATGACTAGAACATGGAATTGTCTTCTGAATTGCTATCTGGCCACTGTAAATGATGCATCCATTTATATTCCTCTAGGAATATTTTCGATAGCAAGCCCAATGGTGAAACTGTTCATTTACTTACCATCTGGATATGACAAATGATAAATTGATCTTATACCCCTGGAGAATTTGGGGGACTGTATGGAAAAAAAAAAAAAAGTCTTTTAATTCTCAAAAAGAGCAGTCAAATTGATCCTTTAACATTTTCTCCACTTATAATCCTTGGCAACTTCACAGTCCTGGCAGACCAAAAGGAAAGGGTGGGCCTGTACAGAATTTTAAATCTCTTCATAAAATTTTCTAGCAGGTCAGTTACATATTTTAAGTCTTGGCACCGTTACATTAGTGTGGCCAGAAGTTCCATTGTTTTTCTTACTCTTAGTAGAAAAGCATTCTTGATCTCTCTTGGCCATGGCAACAAGTCTTGATAAAAGGCAAGAACTCTCCCATGACCTGAGAATATGGCAGGACTGTCTGGTTTAGGAGCTTGACAACAGTCACAGGATGACAACAGAATTGAGGACAGCACCTTCATCTGTACACTTTTCTGGATTATCCTATCTCACAGAAGCTAATAAATGTCAGGCCACAAACGAAACAGTCTCGTCTCTAGTATGCAGCTTTCCTAAGGATGGAGTATGAGTCAGAAAGAGTTCCTACTCCCTCTGCATTAGCAATCATATCCCACTCCTCAGAGGTGTGAGAGCTGCTACTTTTGTGGAAATTGTCGACCTACCAAGATGGAAAACAAAGTCAGACATTCACAAGATGGTGTCAAGGCAAACTGAATATGAAGGTTGCTGCCTGATGAGAACAAAAGGATGACTAGCAAGCTTTTCTCAAGTTTCCTTTTGAAATAGTGGCCTTCTCAATAAAAAGATTGAAAGGAATAAAGAGAATATACATGGATTTTTTTGTACTGGGGAATTTTATGCATGGTAGGATTCCTTTTTCAAATGTGATGGCTGACATATTGAAAAACTAATTAAAATGTAAAGCTGATGCAATTGCATTAAAAGTTGTTATAATATTCATCAGAAACCTGTGGCATTGGTTATTACAAAGAGAGGAATACAGGCAGAAGCCTTACTCATGTAATCAAGTAACTTGTGACAATAGATTTCTATTTGAGGCATAGTTTTGCATTGCTGCAGTTATGCATAACTAATTAGACAATCATAAGTAGGTCTCATTATGCAAAGTTACTCAACCATGTCCTGAAGTAATACCTTAGTGACATTTACTGTATGCCCCAGCAGTCATTTACATGCCAGGAAAGAGAGTAACAAATAAAGAGGAGACTTCAACACCATATTTTGATTGGGTTTCCACACAAAATGTTTTGAAGTCTGACTTGAGTTCCTGTAAGACTTGGGAAGAACCAACTGCTCTTCCTGGAGAAAAAATAAAAATTAATTACTCAAACACAGATAACATTTAGGTTTCCTCATATTCTTCAGACAGATAAACAGCGAATACTTTTCTAGGGTTCAGACAGAAGGCCTGCACAACCTGCATCCAACCCATACCATCTTAAATTATTAATACTAACACAGAGTTTAAAAAATGAGTGTTTGTCTCCAGAGTACCCTCCTGCTTAGAATACAGCCTTTCACAGGGGATATAAGGTTAAAACATGGAAAATGAAGAAAGAATGTGTAAATCTAGGCACTTTATCTGAACTGAATTGCTAGTCTGATCTCTTTGACAAAATTATTTATTTACCCATGAAAAAAACACCTTTAGAAGGCCAATGGCCTTTCAAGAAAGCTGTGTCTGGGCAACAGCAAGAGACAAGGAAGATTAAAGATTAAAGTTGGTACTCATTTTATGCTAGATGCCTGGCAAATATTTTCAGGTGTAATCAATTTGTCATACACTTAGTAAATTCAATACACATGATTTTCTGTTTATTCTAACTGAATATAAAAACAAAGCATAACTTGCTGTTTAACGCTATCTGTAACTGCCCAAGAAACGTAATGTGCTATAACATACTTTTACTATAATTTATCTATCAGCTAGTTTGTTCACATCAGTGTGCTAGGACCATGACAACAGTTGGAATTGACTTCAGAGATGCCAATGGAAAGCACCTAATTTTAGTGACAATATATTGACAGAAAAAAAAAAAAAAACTACTTCCAAAATGAGAGAAAAGACCCATCTATCAGTTAGTAAACATCTCACTTTATTTTCCTTTGTATTGCTCCAAGTATTTTGACTGAAATGCAAATGTTCAAAAATGTTGTCACAGGCTAATATTATCCATTTGTTATCTAATCATTTGCCCAACAGTGAGATGTGTTTTCTGTAAGCAGATGTCAAAGAACCTGTGACCTATATTTATATGCTCTCAATTTGTTTCTTAAAATTGAAAAAGCAAATACTACTAAGAGTGAGTAAATGAAATCATCTTCAGAAACAGAGTCAGAAATCTAAATAGCTCTACAACATACCACAACAGGTTTGGTTTCTCATATGGTCCTTTTCTCTGTCATTGAACTTATCAGGTAGAGACAAACTACCGGCTACTGTGCTGCATCGAAAGGTGTGCACAGAAGTGTTTGCTTTTATCTTCATACTCCCGCAGTCCTAGAGTCAATACATGCCAGTCTAGCTAGCTGAGAAAATAAAGCGGGGAAGGAAAAAAAAAAAAGGTGTCAACAGCTCTAGAGCACTTAAAGCTTCCTCTTGCTGGAGAAAGCTTCAGGCAGCTGGTAGGTCTGTAACAGAACAGTGCTATAGAGCTACCTGAAGAGAGTACACCTGGGCCAGGGCTTATTTAAAGGACTTCATGAATCAGTTGTCTATCATAGAGCTGCTCTGTCAGTTGGTGAAAGGTTTGGGGATGCTCAAACGTGTTTATTGTTATTAATTTTGCTCTACCAGCAACCTGCTTAACTGCAGTCTTCTGGGGAAACGGTGCTACACCTGCTGTATGCCTTTCATCTGCCCTTAAGTAGTCCGTATGCTGCAATGTTATATCCAGAGGAAACGTTATTTCATTAGCATAACTCTTGTGATCTGTACACTATCAGAGGTTCTTAGACAAAAATAACACTATGACAA
This sequence comes from Phaethon lepturus, assembly GCF_000687285.1. NCBI lineage: Eukaryota > Metazoa > Chordata > Aves > Phaethontiformes > Phaethontidae > Phaethon > Phaethon lepturus. The sequence goes on from NW_010542903.1 coordinate 17,647, forward strand.
TCAGTCTGACAGACAAAATTGCATAAAAAGCTTTTAAGGTAAAATATTGATGATTCAGAATTGTTAACCTACTTATGACAATTACTTGATTACGTGCCACTGGCACCAGCAAAAAAAACCCCCACAACAAAACAAAACACAGAGAAAACCAAACAACACACAAAAGAAAACAAACTAAAAAACCTGCTACATTAATTTTACAATTTCAAATTATTTGCCAAATCCGCACTACTTTGACAGAATTTCCCACTCTCTCTAGTCAGTGGTGATATTACAAATGCAGAAATTATTTAATAAAATACTTTATGAGATAGCATAATTGTATACTAGGGCTAGAACACTGACCTGTTTTATTTGCTGACCTGCAAGAAATTTGGGAAGATCTAAAATGGAGATAAACCATAGTAGATTCCTACATAAGAACTTAAAGAACAATCTCTATTCTTTCTCCAGTACACAGTGTATCTCCACAAGTGTAAACTTTATTTTGTGATGGCCAGGAGTCATCCAATGGAAATATCATAAAAAATTAAAAATAGGGTTCTTTTATTCTGTAGGGAGAAAGAAGGGGAGGGGCTGGGACCTATTTTCATGGAATTCCAGCATACTACTGGAGTAAAAAAGCTTTCTGCAAATCCATAAGGAATATGTCCTACAACACATTTTCTACATTGAATGGATTGAAATACATGAAAAGTAAAAAGTAATTCAGTTATTTCTTTTAATATTTCTCACATGTTTTGCTTTAAAGAAATGGTTTGCTTCACCGTTATCTAAGGTGATGGACTTGGCAGGAGTACATCAGAGTCTGGACATAAGTCAGAATTGCTCCGATAATCACAGCTGATGCACAGAGTTACAAACTACTGCCTGGACTGAGAGAATATGTATAACTATACCTTACATTGGTGTTGACAGGAGAAGTAATTTTAAAAAGCCAGTCCTGAGATGTTCACTCAAAACTGCTGCTGCAGTGCAGCATCTCAGCTGTATAGCTGCAACTGTTTGAAGGGCCACATTAAAATCATTCTGGCCCTAAAAAGTCAAAGCAAATCTCTATTGATTCCCCCTTGCAGGGGAAAAAGTGCAAATTTTTGTTCTTATTACTGAACTCAACATTTCATTTCAGTGGTGTGGCTGCATGGACCCAGCTGCAGGAAATAAGCAGAGATAGAAGCAAGAGGCCAAAATTTAGTACAAGGCGTCTTGTTAATCCGGTCTCAACATTAAAAAAAGAGTAATCTATTAAAGTTCTTCAAGAAGGACTCTGTCAGGTTTTTTTACAATTCTGACTTACTATTTTTCTAGGGTTTTTTAATTCTATCAGCCCAAAATACTTGTATGTATTTCCTGTAAAAATACTTATTTCTCAATCATATTTCAAAAAGCAGTTACCCAAATTAAGCCGACAGTTTTTACAGCACAGCACAATTCTTACATAATTGTCTATTCCTTTAATGGTAGAGGGTACCATTGTTGCTACTTTTGCTTTTCATAGTATCGGTATACTTTTTCACAGGTTATATTTTATATTATTCCCCAAACTGATTAGTAGTAAAACTGTCATTGGGTTTCATTCAGGTAATTGAAAGGTTTTTAGAGAAAAGGACTAAGTTTAATTAAACTTCCAAATTAATTTGCATTAATCATAGAATCAATGAATCTCTGGGTTGAAAGGGACCTTTAAGGTCATCTAGTCCAACCCCCCTGCAAGGAGCAGGGACATCCTCAACTCTATCAGGTTGCTCAGAGCCCCGTCCAGCCTGACCTGGAATGCTTCCAGGGATGGGGCATCTACCACCTCTCTGGGCAACCTGGGCCAGTGTTTCACCACCTTCATTGTGAAAACTGTCTTCCTCATATCTAGTCCAAATCTGCCCTCTTTTAGTTTAAAACCATTACCCCTTGTCCTATTGCATCAGGCCCTGCTGAAAAGTTTGGCCCCATCTTCCTTATAAAGCCCCCTTTAAGTACTGGAAGGCTGCAATAAGGTCTCCCTGGAATATTCTCTTCTCCAGGCTGAACAACCCCAGCTCCCAGCCTTTTGCTCATAGGAGGGGTGTTCCAATGAAGATTCTCTTAATCTCAGATAATCAATCCCTTATCCTGTGCATTTCATAATATTCTGCAATAATTTTAAATATTATCTTCCTGTCTGATATATGAGAACATTGTTGGTAAAGGTGCATCTGTTACTAGTCTTTTGCTGCCTACAGTAAGCTGTAAATCATTGACTACAGGGTTTAAAGTAATCTCAAAACAATACAGAAACATTGATTTACAATATAAATGGTTATTTTGCTTCATTTCTTTCCTAACTGCTCGACAACTAAGGGTCAAGCAGAGTCCATTAGGAGAAGCAACAAAATATCAGTACTAAACAATTTCTGCTGATTTCCCTGGGCTTCTCAGTATGACCCTCAGCTGCTCTTCTCCGAAGGCTCATGGCAGCAGAACACAAAGTGCTTGTGAAATATCTGCATTTATGATTATTTGGGTTTGTTCTAACAGTTATTTTTTAAATTTTATGTAGAGTGAATCTCCAACATTTTGCCATGATTTGGCACGTATCTGACTTTCTGGTTGTGTATCCAACCTAGTAACATCAGCGATACACCATTTTCAGACGGTTCTGTACCTAATATTCATCCAAACCACTACTGCTTGCTTCATATCTTTTCCAGATGTATCCTTGCCACAAAGTGTTAAGAGTGTTCAGGGGCTATTTGGATTCTTTCCAGAAAAAATAGGCATGGAATTTCTGCCTTTCTCCCAGAATTTCTGGAAGTTTTGTTCTTTCGTATATGGTATGCATGCATAGATCACGAGCTTGTCACGATACCACCTGTCTACTCCTGGAATCAATTTGTACTCACATTAATTTCTCTCAATAATCATATCTTAAACTAACCATACTCTTTTAGTGAAATTGTCTCAGCCAAGTTCCAAATTCTTTACTAATAGCTGCACTGATAATTTCAAACACTGAAAAATTAATTGAATTCAAAATTGCCTTTTAATTACAAAAATTATGATCATCATTTTGAATCCACAACATTGCATTCCTATTTATTTTTCTCCCAGTTCCTTCACTATTACAGTACAAGTGGATCATGATTTGAAACTCTTCTTTGATATCAGGTACTCCTTTTGCAGATGGAAGTTTTGGAGATTTTCACATAATCATACACCTCTAAAAGCAGCTTTCAGAAATTAATATACACGTTTTATGTATAAATTTTTAAATCAGTTTTCTCACTATTGCCTTGTCCTTGTTACACCTAAAGGATCAGGTGTAGTTCCATAATTGTCTTTATCTCAAACATTACTTGTTCTTTCACTATTTACTTTTGGCCATCCCATATTGGCATTGACTGCTGTCAAAATGTAAGGAAGCACTAGATGCCTTAAAAAAAACCCAAACAGATCCTTAAGCTTACTTACTTTTTTTTTTTTTTTTGAAGGACTGCATTTGGCAGCCATATTTAGAAGACTGAAATACTTAGGACAGAATTTAAGAGAAAAACACTATTTTAGGGGATCACAGTTGAGACCAAATAGTCTATATTTCCAGTAGCAAATCTATCTACATAGCATAACAAAAATTACATCTGAAAAACGCATCTGATACTAATACCTGCTCTCCCAGGCTTAGTTAAGAGCGTGTTAGTTTCTCCAGGTGTAACATTCCTTTTTATTGGTTCTTAACTTTCTGCACAGTTTAATGTTTCCAGAAAGAGCACTTGTGAACTGTAATGGTCCCAGAGCAGTCGTTACCGCTGTCAGAGACATAAGCACTGTTAAACACTCTACACAAGTATTTACAGAATAGAACTAAAAAGACTTGAAAATTGTCATTATAGTCTACGTGGTAAATAAGAAACTTCCTGAAAATTAAAGTCTCTGCTACTGCAGAGTTGCTTTGTTCATAAAACTAAAATATTTTCCTTTTTTAGTTTAGTATTCTAATAACTGTCCTGCTAGCCCCTCCAAACACTGAACGGGAACAGTGGGGAAGTTGGGAAAGACGCTGCGCTGCAGAGAATCATACATAATCTGCCTTCTATGTGGCTTCAGGGATATGGATTGTTTCATTGCCGCTTATTGTGATCAAACTGATAACCTAATATTCCAGGCTTAAGAAATTAGGCTGTCTTCATGGAAACACAAGTCACAGTTTCAGCTAGATCCATTCACAGATGATAGGAAATTAGCTCCACATCACATTTACATTTTCATGTAAAACTACGACATTTATACACAGGCATAATGACAGAAAATTCAACATGAGCAAAATCAAATATTATTGTCATTGGCAAGAAATGGTAAATGCGAGCTAGCAGAATTAAAAACACCTTGTCAAGATCTCCTGTAAGGGAATACCCTTTGCCAAGAAAAATGTCACAGGCCGGAATACAGTTCAAAACTTCAGTTTAATTATTGCAACAAAAACATTTATTTTAGTTTATTCTGCTTTATCACAGGAGACAAAAAATACACATTTGGATATTTTATCCTTCTGCTGTGGCAGTTAATAAAACAGAAGGGTTTAATATGATATTTGTGTTGTAAATTCACATCCAGAAATATCTGGAACTACCCAATAAAATAACCATCTAAAAATGTTTGAATAAGCAACTTTTGGAACAGAACTTCACCTCTTTGTTAAGTCTAGCTTCAGAAATCTTTAAATTGCTAAGCAGCACAAGCCAAAGCCTGTCCTTTAGTGCAATCACAGAAAGCCGCAGAGAGTGGACGTTTGCTGTAAAGAGTAGGTATAGGAGGGCAAAATATGACCCTGTAAGAAATGCTTTTAAATTACCTTTATTTTTACTCCAAATCTTATATGTAACATATAATAACCTCAGGGAGGCATACTTTTTCTGACGTTTCACAGTGCCTTGTACAACTGTGACTAGGCTTAAGAACTATCACAAATTAGTGTGTAATAGCATGCAACAAGCATATTAATATATACTATTGTAACATGTAATAAACATGCTATTACATATTATTTTAGCATGTAATAATGACATAAATGGAGTTATAGTATACACGGTCATGATGATGGGATTAAAATTAAGAAATGCCAAAGAGGGTTTTTATAATCATAACTTGACCAATCCTTTCTCATTTTCAACATGAAGAGACAATACATCTCTATAATTTACATTAAAAAAAAATCAACTTCAAAATGGTATGGTTTTTGAAAGCTAGTTTCAAAAGTATAGGTTTCTCATGCCTTTAGTAAGTTAGTTTTGATAGTCCCTTGATCAAGGCAGAGGCACGATTGCTTGAGTATTGGCTTTTTTGACTGGATAAGGACGGTGCTGCATAGTAAACACACTGTTGATACCCTACCAAATTGTGAAGTGAAACATATGGCACAAATAAATTGGCAATTAAAATGTTTTAAGCTTTTAAATAGCTGTTTAATAGCTGTGGGTTTAATTCAAAAGGTATTTTGTCTCATTTTAACAGTCCGTATCACTTGGACAAGGCAAAATATTTTTTCAGGCCGTAACAACAAATATGATGATGTATTTAGAGAACATTCTTTCTGAATACCTGATCCCGGTGCATATTGCATACTGCAACGTGAGCGGTGCATACTGCATACTGCAACATGAGCATCAAGGTCACCTATTTAATGCACAGTAAATGAGGCAGGTAGCAGATCAACCATCCTTATTAAAATATTGCTATGGTAGACAATGATTTTTATTTTATAGTCTGGGAAAAATTAAGCAATACAAGGTAAAATTCAGTCAAGCTACTTCTAAACAAGCTTTTTGAAATGGATAGCTATTTTGAAAATCTTGGCATTTTTAGGCAATTTATTTCAGTTTATTACTATGCTCTACAAATTGCTTATATAGCGCAAAACATAATTCAGTTGAAAATTATGAGATTACCAGCATGTCTTTTAATTTTGATATCATGGAAATAAGGAGAACATGCTTTAATTTAAGTGACTCGGCAGTTATGTAACAGCTCATGCGCTTGGCATTACCACACTAATTGGTCTCATAGTCTTTTTCATTATCTGCTGCAGCCAAACACATTGGTATTAGAAGAAAGCCAGTAGTTGTGAGAATAGGTCAGATCTACACCTCTAGATCTATAGGGCTCCAAAAGTGGTCAAATAATCAGTAAGCAGACAAAATTAAAATCAATAAAGCCAAAACACCCCAGTGGAGAGGAATTAATTTGACTCCCTTCATAACTTTCATTTGATAGTTCAAGAAGCATTTCAGGTCAATTATATTAATAGAAATTGGTTGAATGAAAAGAAGTTAATGATGATCCAGAGCTAATTAGCATAGCTATTTTCACTCCATCTTCTACAAAGAGAAAGGCAGAACATAGATGCAGAATCAGGCTCTTTTTTTGATCAATGATGGAAATTGGCAGAGGACAAAAGGAAGCGTCCTTAAGCAGCTTCTAGTGACATGCACTTTTAGTCACAAGTGACAAGTGTCATCATTCTATGATGAAAACCAAAAATAAACACAGAGATTTATAATATGTTATTAAATAAGATTTAAAAGGGAAAACTGAAGCAAAACTGGAACAACACGGTCATTGCCAAATATTAGTTGTTACTTCTTTTATAGAAGCCTATTCTACTTCATTCCTCTTACATTTTTCACATCAGCAAAGGTTTCTGTAGATCTCAGAGATGGTAAAATTCATAGCAAGTTGAAAAAATGTTTTAAAAAGAAACAAATATGAGCTTACTTAACTAAAGAATATAGGATCCAGTATATTGGACTCTACAAAAGTTAATCCAAGCCTTTTAAACCTTTTTTTAAACTCATAGTTCTTCACAGGTAGATCACTATGGTAGATAAATCTTCTAGATCGTATCAGGAAGTAGTTTGGCTTTAAGTCACTCTCATATGCTCCTGAAGTTCACATGCTCCTAAGTTCAGTTTCTTTTCATGGTTTACTGTGTAAGAAACTCTTTTTTATCTGTTTCAAATCCATATTTGCTCCAATCTGGATACACAGACACAAGAAATACGATTTGGAACCACAGTCATTCATAGCAATGGAAAACCTATACCTGTGTGTGTTCCTATTCAAGCATGCAATTGAATTCCTTCAAATAAAACAAGTCCTGATACATGTTTCAATGAAGCTTATTGCAAGTCTTCCATCTGCTCACCTTGCCTACAAGTCTGACTACTACAAGGAGTATACGTTACCGTGTAATTAAGCAGCAGTCATGAATGATGCTGTCCTCCACAAATATGCCACTCTCTTCATCTGTTTCGACCAGACGACCAGCATGGTACCAATGTACTTGCGTGGTATTGTCAACATATGTTGCAGTGCACTGGAATGGCAAACGGTCTCCATGAAAAACCACCTGTCTTTGTGATGGGATCAGCTCAAAAAGTGGAAGTTCCAGAGGCCCAGCTGCAGGGAAAACAAAATAAAACAAAAAAAGGAAAAATCCCTCACAATGAATTCCTTTCATGAATATTGTTAAGTGAAGCAATTGTATACAATTCTACCTTCCTAGACCTTGACATTAAAGCACTAATATAAAAGATATGCCCCCAAACTACCTACTTAAGTCTGATCATGTTATGAATTCTAGAGACCACATTTCTTCCATTGGTGTGAGGTCAGATAATTACAGGATTGCTAGAATATCTACAGAAAATGTGTTACGCAGAATAATTCACAGTACAAGTTAAGGTTGGAGAGGATCTCTTTTTGACATGCTCCAGTCCAGCCTCCTACTCAAAGCAGGATGCTTTACTACAGAAAAAAAATCAGTCTTCCAATTAAAGAAAAACTACAGCTATAGGTGCAGTTAACATTTATGAGACAACTTCACTGTCAGCGGATGAAATTCCCACTGTGCTTCAGAACAAAATTCAGTCACTCTGCAGAGCCTAAAGTATCTTATATGCTTGCGATTTGGATAATAACAAGGCTAATAACAAAAGTCAAACTTCCCCCTGAAGTTCAACTGTCCCTATGATTTCTCATTTCCCTGTCCCTACTTCTTTCTTCCTCTTCCACAAATCATATTTATTCTCTAGATGTTTATTCAACATTAAATATTTATCTCAATAGCTCTATCTACTTTTTAATAGTGAAGTACATTTCACCACCTTTATTTTATGAATTTTATCTCTTCTGTCTTTCCCAAAAAAATACCTTAATAATAAGAATATTGCATATTCTTATTCTAAGCAGAATCTTACAAAAAACAGCTGCCACCATCACGCACACAAATGCCTAAACACAATTAAAAAATAAATAGTATTGTAAATTTGGAAGGCATATGTATTTTTGGGAATACCGAAAGTCTGCTAATTTCATAGTTTTGACAGTGATTAAAGGCTATATCCTTCAATCCTACAGTCTCTGTAGAGATTGAATCTCTAGACAGTATTTGTTTTCTTCCATTTTTATTTCTGTACTCTGAAACTACCTTAACGCTGTTTCTGTAAGCTATTTTCTATACATTGTGAGATTAATGTTATTTCTTTAAATCGGTAGCAGAACATTGAAAAGGAGCATTTTAGGAAAGGTAATTGAAACAGAGGCTCTGCGTCTAAAGAAAGACGATCTTTTATAGGATGATAAGGAATAAAGGAAAACCTTATTTTCTTTTTTTCTGGTAATAGTCTCCTTAGGCAGGAGAAGAAAGTAACTACCTCTGATACTTTGTTATCATCACACAAAATTCTAATGGTAAGAAAAATACTAAGGACTCACATATGTGATTGATGAACACACTACCATGAACATCTTGCACAATAATTCCTAAAACACAACCTTTTCACCCCAGTTTACAATGCCGAAACAATTGACTGGGCCCGGGTCACTTCATAACTTCATTACTGCAGTCTCATCTTAGACAAAATGTCTATAGTCTTGCACCTTGGAAATCCCTCTATCTTGATGAGGAAAGAGAATTTTTAAGCTAGATCTTCTTCTCCCTTATTTTTCTTCTGTTTTCTTTCAAAGGCCTCTCATCATTAATATTTATCCAGCCTACAAGGGCTGTCAGTTGAAAGGTCATCCTTCCCCATTTGCACCACTAGTAACTATGTCGAAAATCTATTTTTCTGACAAGTATTTCAACATTTTTTTCCATTTCACTGTTCACCGTTTTATCTTCTTTAAACTTTCTCCTCAAAATCCTCCATTGCCCATAATAAATACAGATGAGCTTAACCATGCCTAACCAGATTGCAAACCATAATCACTAGTTCTACAATTGCTAAAATTTGTGGACAACCAGTAGGGTCTGTTCCTCTCCTTACTCAGCATCCCACCCTAACACACTTCTTTATGTCATTCAGATGTTGCCTCGGAACATTTAAATTGTGAAAAGCTGCATTTACAAACGTAGCTTTGGGTCCTGAATACTATTGGGGAATTTAAATGTTAAATAGCATATTCATCACGTGCTTTGAATAAACAGTGAGAGGGATCACTTCTACTTTTTTATAGAGTAAAAATTCTGTCCAGCATAATACACAGGATTTGTACATGAGTGAATATGTGATATTGCTGTCCAGGAGAAGCACACAGAGGATTAAGGAGCTAGCTGCTATCTACTGAAGTGTTGTAAGTCTGCTGTGACTATAAAGGGCAGGCTTCAGAAATCCCTCCTTACTTATGTATACATCCTGTAGTTTATCTTCTGACTGTGCCTATTATTTGTGGACATGGATGCGTTGCTAAAAATCCCTTGCAGCATACCTAGTATTTTTATATGATCTTCGGCTTCTAACTAAAAGGAGAGAAAGTAAACCAGATTAATACCTCATTCATAACAGCTGCAGGCTTGGTCTCAGTCGTTTAAATTAAAGGTTTTTACTAGAAGATGGAGAGAACCTTGCCCTCCAAAAGCTTGCAACCTTTGTGCTGCATTATGAAGTCAATCATGGAATATAAGGAAAAGTTATGTTGTGGAATTTATCCATAAATTAACTGAATGATTATGAAAATGGAGTCCAGAAAAATTAAACATAAGGTCACAAGTACAACAGAAATACATACTACTCACAGAAATAAAATATTTCTCATGAATACAGTAAATTTTTAACTGAGGATATTGTATGATGTCAAATGTTTTTGGTCATGCAATGATTGCCACATTGTGTCATGAGGCTATGAAGTAGTAAAGAGTGCAAACTACAGTATCAATATTTCATAAGTCAAGCTAAATAACTTGCCTGGCATATGGATGTAGTGTAACACTATCACTTTGAATTTATCTCTGCCTTTATAGTTGGTCTTTAAGGCTTTCCAGTTTTGACTTCTGTTGCTCAGCCTTTGGGAATCACCAAACCCAGAAATGGAGTAGGAATGACGTGTTCTGTGCAGATTTTGTCAATTAATGATCAGAAGTAAATGACACATTTTTTTACTGCAGCATATCAAAACATGAGAAAATGATCCTTTGGTTGATATCGATCATATCAACAAACTACTCCTTTTCTTTTCTTTGCAAATCCATCTAAGTGCCAAGAAAGGTGCAAAGTAAATGAAGTATACCTTTGGTTTACCATTAGTCTAGGATATCCTTTTGACCAGCTGAACTCTTTCACAATGTACATATTCAGGTTGGCCAAATTGACAAATAATGCTGCAAACTCATTTTCAAAGTGAAACTAGTAAAATTGCTATGGATTATGACATTTGTACCCTGGAAGGTACACTTGAGTACTTCTACAAAGCATCTGCTTTTAATCTGTGTGATGCATACAAAAAAAATGATTATCAGAGCTAATCTTCAGTTGTTTTCCAGAGATAATCATGATTTAAATGACTGAGGCTGGTTCTGCAACTATTACTCCTGCATAAATTCCAGTTGACTTCAGTGACTGAGCTCACAGATATAAGGATTAATCGCATCAATAAGAGTTTCAGGATTAGGGCCAATACCCTTTATCCTGAATGGCTATAAAATGATTGTATAGTTCCATCAGCATCAGCTGGAAATACTTACTTTAAATCCATAATCCAACAATCCTTCAAATTCAGAATAAAAATAGAAGTATTTACTAATGCTGTACACACGTTTTCAAGCTTGACTTTGAGAATAAAGTAGTAAGAAATTCTGAAAGTATTTGAAATTATTTTGGCATTGATTTGACAGCACTTGAAATAGAACAGCTCTGGCAACCATATCCCTGCACAAGAAATATTTTCTCTTTGATTATTTGATCACTGAAGATCAAATAAATATATATAATCTCTGATGCTCATATATATATATATGAGTGTGTGTGTATGTGTTTGTACATATGGCAGATACAACAGCCTCATAAGACTAAAAATAATCTACAGTTTACTATTGTTTCCTGGGAGTGGAGGGACTAACTTAAAGGGATTTTATTAGTTTAGTTTTTACACACGTGAAAAATATTCCAAGATTCTCCTTCCAAGACAATCCACTCTGCTGCCCTCAAGTTTGGAGTCAGCACCACTGCCTACGAATAAGAGGTGTGAAGCTCCTCCAGGCATTTAGATCAAGGGTTGCCTGGAGTGTTTTACAGTCTTTACCTGCCTTGTCTCTCTAGTCAGCACTAAACCATGATTGCGGCAGAGCACCACAGGAATCACTGATTGCAGCATGAATCTAAAGGTCTAACCCATCATTACAGTAATTACGCCTTTTTCTTTATCTTTCACTTCTATGGAGAAAAAGGTTTTATTGACTGAAGGCCAGATTCTTTATGCTATCCGGTCTTGTATTTCAGATTAGCTCTAGACTAGAACACTGAGGACATATGGAGAAGGAATCAGGTTACACAAATACCACTGAATTAGAATATCACTTAAGAGTCCTTCTCACGGAAAGTATATCCCTGCACATTTTAACACATGCAGTGCCCCAAGATGTACATAAAGTTGAAAAGAAAATATAAATTATTTTAATAACCATTAGCTAAAATAGGAAAACAGCAAGGTGCACTGAAGCTCTAAGGAAATGTTCCAGTGCGTATGCCCTTAACATCTTTATAAAACAATTTCTCTCACACACACATACACGTTAAATACCTTGTCTTCTCATTACAGTTCGGTTCTTGAGATTTTAAAAATAGTTCAATTTTCCATCTAATTTTGGCTTTCTTTTTCGTTTATTGTTTTAAAAGATGGAAAGGAAAAATATGTGAAGGAAATACTGCTGTCACCGGACAGCAATGCTTGTAAAAGACGTAACATAAAACACATTTCTAACCCGTATTTTAGTTACATTTTAAATACAATATGATGACATTTAGAATGCATGCACTTCTAACGAATGGACACTACTGCTTTTTGGATGAATGATCAAAAGCAAATCTGTAAGCACAAAAGCTGACCCATGCAATAGATTTGTTTAAACACCACAAAGTTGGCTAGTCATTGGCCAACATGACCAGCACAAGGTATTGGAGACATGATCAGAGAAAAAGGAAACTATGTCCTACCTCCAGCCATGTTTGTTGCATTTTCTGCTGCACAACCTATAACCTGGGCAGCACAACTCTCTACAGTTAAATAGCTACGTGCATATTCCGGATAGAGCATTCCACTGTTCAGTTTAGCATAAACACAGTTTTCTGCCATAGATTTTCTGGCCTTCATTAACTGGGCTTTGTTTGATATTGGCAGCTTTTACACAGTCAGAAATAGGAAAATCCACAGGCTTCGCCAGGTTGCCCACACATCAGTGCAGTATTACAGAGCTCACGTCTTAGGATACACCATTGGCTTCTGCATCTTGGTAGAAAAACCAGTTTGCTACAGTGCTTTTGGGACAGAAAGAAGCCAGAGGTTGTCATTTTGTTTCCTGTTAATCACTTGATTTATTGTATTGCCAATGGGCTTTTTATGTGAACCGAGTGTGCCTACAGATTGTGGCATGGCACATCCTGCTGACAAAATTGTGAGTTAGGGCTCTAATATTTGTATGCAATCTCAGTGGGAAAGAAATGTACATGGAAAGCACACTGGGGGGAAGCTAGAAGTGAGGACAAAGTAAAGGAACTGGTCCAATAAAAAGGACAGATGAAAAAGAGGAAAAACAAATTGAAAACCATTAGTTAAAAATTTGAATTGCTGACACAGCAAATTATATCTGATGATATTTACTGAGTGGAACTGAAGAAAAGAGAGTGATCTGAATTGCTCTGAAGACCAGATCTGCCAAGAAGGGGAGGTGCCAGTACACCAATGCCAATTTCCATATTGCAAAATTTGCTGACAATAACAAAAGGTTTGGTGTAGAAGGTCACACACAGTGCCATATGCCAAGGAAGTCAAGGATGAATACAGAACTAGAGCCAAGCTTCAGTTTTAATAAAAGCTTTTCCTGGCTCCAATTTTAACATAATGTCAAGGAAATACAGATGCCAACATGTATTAAACACAGCAAAATAAGATAAGTCTTTTGGGCTTGGGACAAGAAGGCTTTGTACTATACTCATTTACCACTCTCTGCAGAAAAAGTAGAGTGTCTGTTTGTGTAATAGCTTCTTCTTTCCACCAACTTCATAGTGCTGGCAGAGCAAGGCATATTCCACACCATTTTATCAGTCCCTTTCACCCTCATACATGCTTTTCAGAGAGGAACATAAAGTAGATGTATTTTTTTGCAGCATCTCATAATTAAATCACAGGCTTATGTTTATTTTGTAATGCTAAGTGCTACACTGAAATGGTAGCTACTAAACAAAGAGCAAGACTTCAGACATGCATACTGTTTTACTCTAAGTTACAAATTTTGTATCATGCTTTTCTGTACAGCTATCAAAGCTGAGAAAAAGAGAAAGGGTGCATGTCTCACGAGCAGGCATAACAGAGTGTTTTTGGTGTTTAGAAGTAAGGTGAGCCCAAGCTGTCACAGTCCACGGCTACTGGTGCTTCAGTTATTTGTGTTAGCTAACCTCATAAATATACTCCATATCTACAAAACAGAAGATTAAAATCTGTGCAGTTATGCCAAGAAGCGCTTACAATCATAGCTTTGCATGACAGCCTCACTGACAAGCCCTTGGATTCCATAACTCCTCAGACTTATTCAATTAAAATAAGTTACACCTGTGTAGAAACTAAGGAAGGCTGAGCTGGAAAAAGTACAATTCAAATCTAGTCACTTTTAGCAAATCCAAGTCATACAGGTTTCAGCCAGCACTCATCAGGTGGATGAAAAGTCCAGCCGTGACAGTTATTTAACCTGTCTTTCTGTACAAGAGTTTCCCCAGATTTATAAGCCCCTGTGAAAATAAATTATCATTTTTGCACTGGGTCTAGGGACTGATGCATGTTGTGTCCATTGTAACCATTTAAAGTAAGGAAGCAGTGGAAAAACACTTTCTTATTTACTGATGATAGCAGTGATTTACTTGGTAGGAAAGTAGAGGTAGAGAAATACAGAGCTAGCAGGTTTCACTTAATAGTATTTAATATAAATGCCAAGTATCACAACATTGATTTGTAAAATGGCAACAGCTACTTGAAAAATTTCCACAATAGGAAATTCAAGGTTTCAGTCTAATTAATCAGTTAAACAAAAATATTATCTGCATTCATGCAAAATAAAGCCCACATTTTGCACTGACATATTTAGCAGAAATTTAAAAGAATGGGCAAAGAGTTTTCCAGCACTGATTTCTTACCTATCAAATAAAACTGCTGCCGATTTTCAATTTCTTATTTTCAAATAGCCCCAGAAAGTCTACTTTGGAAGTTGGATTTGATTGTTTGCCACTTTGTTTGCCACATCCTGAAACCTGAAGACTGTGACATATTGACAGCTACAGTACTGGAAGATTCATCGACATAAATACCTTCACTGGCAAGAGTCAGAAGCCATTGCTAGAAAGCAATTTTAATTACTCACATTATCCTTATGGCAAGCAAGCTGGCAGGCTCATGGCTATGCACACTCATTACAGCTTGCAGTTAGTAAAAATGGCTGGGCAGTGGCAAGGATAAAGCACTTAGCTCTACAAAACAGAGTGATTATCTTTATCTGGGAAATGCAATGGTAGCACTCATCTTTCCAAACCTTGAGCACCGCTAGCCACCTTTTATTTTCGTATCAGTACTACACACTCAGACCACGGAAGCACGGCAGCAGGAAAGTCCCAAGAGTGGCAGTGATTCCCCTAATTGCCCAGAGTCCAGCGGGGTTGCCTGAGTGCCCATCTCTGCTGCAAGAATGCCAAACAAAAAAGAAATGTAAAAGTCATAAAACAAGCTGAACAAGTGACAGTTCTGTTGAAGTAAGAACTTGTCCCAGACACTGTATGAAATTTTTCCGTTCTAAACTCCTCTCAGCCCAGCTGACACTGTTAGAAACTGCAGCTCTCTACAGTCATTTTTATATATATATTAAAGAAAGTGCTGTATGATGAAATGTGCTATAAAAATGTGAAATACCACTATCACTCCACTTAATTAGAACAGAGGACATTAGGATGGAGGCTTTAGAGGGAACTTTCCCATGAGAGCAATTAAGATTAATTGCAACAAACTGTAATAAGTGCTGTTAACTGGACAATATTAACATAGGTTTGGAAAAGAAGCTTATACAATTTTATCTAGACATTACCAATATAAAATTTAACCCTAGTCCTTTAATGTACACATTACCATGTTAAGAATAAAGAATACTCCATGGGCCTTAGTGAAGGCTGGCTGTCTTACCATTGCTTTGCTCCTAAGCAACTAGCTTTTGAATGTGGCCAAAGGTAGACGTTTTGAAGATTAAAGAAGCTTCATTTTGCTGATATTCTCCTCACTACATCTTAGCTAAATTTTCCTTTAGCTATTTTACATGTTTTTTGGAACAAGCAAGCAAAGGCAATGTAGAAAATCAGACAAAAATAGTACATTAAAAGCCGCTGATGTATTTTAAGAATAACCTATGTGGAGAAAAACAAATTGGGTACATTTCCAGCATCTAAATCAGTGAGATTTCAGGGGTGAAAAGTTCTCTTGAACTATACTCTCATGTGTGAGCACAGATGCAAGAAAATAAGTAATGGTAAAACCTCTTCTTTAAATCTCTCAAATGAGCATTTTAATACTTTTGTCATTTCACGTTTCTAAGTTTTAAATGTTATTAATTTCATGCCCCAAACGTTGCAGCAGGGTTCCAAATTACCACTAAAGAAATTAGATAATAATGTTTAATATTAAATGTAG
>NW_010542903.1:33856-37099 GCF_000687285.1 Phaethon lepturus
CTTCCCCAGTTTGAGACTGATCATATTAGAATAAGAAATCTAGAATTTAGAGCCAAAAGATTAGAGCATTGTTGGTTTCATACTACCAAATGGTAGTATGGAAACCAAGTTTGATATACAAAATGGCCACTTAGCTCTGACAGAAGATGAATCTATCACACCTATCTTTGAAAGATCTAAAATGTACAGTTACATTATTTGATTTATAGGCATTCTGTTACGCGTATTTTGTTATGAAAGAAATTCCTGAATGGCTAACATTGTAAAATAGAAATAACTGCTAGAGGATTTAACTACAGCTAATTGTATCACTATCCATATCTTGCAAAACCTAATCCTGTGAAAAGTTACTAATGTGAATATTCCTATTTCAATGTAATTATACCGATTCATATGATTAGGCATTCTCTGCAGAACTGGAGCTGAAATCTTGATCTCGCATATTCTTGAAGACAATGATGCTCTGCATGAGTGCAGCAGGCTACTTGTAGGCTGCCAAGAAACTGCGGGACTGGAATCTAAATCTGGGTAATTAATCCATCATTCTTTGTACTTGAGATTTTGATGTTACTCAGTTACTACATACTGAAAAAAACCCAACAGTTCAATATTTACATTGTGTTAATGCAGTAATGACTTCTAAATGAAGAAAGAAATGGTTGAAACAATAATCTCAAGTCCACTCCTAAATTTAAGAAAATAACAAATAAGACCAAAAAAAAAGTTGTGTGTACTATGAGAGAAATAAATGAAGAAAAAACGTTCCTTGTTAACTTTGAGGCAGTATGTGTTATTGCAATGTATTTCATGTAGGAAAGAAAACTTGTAAGGACAATCTATATGCAGTTGTATACAATCACCGTTTTAAGACTCAAAAGGCAATGTAGGTAATTAATTTTTGTTACCATATTAAAAAAGCACCTTCAAATCTCATTTCTCACCAAATATCCCTAGCACAAAATATTTGACAGTATTTTTAAAAGCTGATGCAGAATGAAGCTGAATGCATTCAGTTTATTTCAGGCTTAAATTTAATTGTTGAAAAAATCTCCTTTCAAAGGTAGAATTTCCCAATATCAATCTATTTTTTTCTATTTTTGGCATTTCAAAAATAAATATTTCTTTCTGATTTCTTACTATTGCACAGTGGAAACAGACTTACTCTGCTAGGATTGAAAGGAAAATGCTGTGCAAGCACATCAGGTAAAATTATAAAACTTTACTATTCCTTCATTGCTGAGAAAGCAGATAAAGCCACACTGTGTTTTAAGAATACATGTCAAGAAAAAAAAAGCTGCTTCAGAAAACAAAAGTACTTTATACAGGAAGTATAGAAAAGAAAATGTTCTCCTTTCTTCCCCGTGGTATTACTGTAACTGATATAAAATGTCTTGCATGTTCTGAATTTTTGTGGTATTTTAGGTAAGACTGCAAAAAAAATTCCTTATGAAAATAGACTAGGGAGCTGCATGTGGCCCAAGAGAAATATGCCTTAATGTTCTGCTCATATTTAAGCATGAGAAATACAGATTAGAAAATGTGAGTAGGTAAGTAATGATGAAAGTACTTCACACCTTTCTGCGTAAGAAATGAAATCTTAAAATGGTCAAGAAATCTCTAGGAACACAAGTAGAAGAGTGCATAAAGAATATAAATGTACTTTTTTTTCTTTTTTCTTTTTTTTTTTTTTTGCTTTGCACCATTTGGAGCATCAGAGCAGAAAGTGCTTAAATTTTAACCTGACTCTGCTGCTTCAGAGGATGAATACTCCAATTCTCAGTGAATTGAGGCAAACTACAAAGGACAAGGTGCTGGTTAAGTACAAACAACTCCCTAACAATTATATCCCCTCCCTCCCAATATATTATTTACATTTTCTATGAAACATTTAATGAATTGTATTGCAGAATATAGACGCCAACTCAAAGGATCTGTCCTTGTGAGTTGTACCCCTCCCTCAGAAGTACCCCTCCCAAGTAGGGAGTCTATTATACCAAAAAAAGCCAGGTGAAATACGCAGTATATTGATTGATTATCAGGAATGTGGAGCATCCAGAGCAACAACAGAATTCAAAAACAGTTTCTGGATACAGCCGCTGGAAACAGGCTCCTGAGCCTAGGGATGCCACCCTACCCCCATCAAGGTAGAAAAGACACTGCGTAAAAAGATGCTCTCTCAGACATATTAATACAAGAAAAGAAAACTACTCAGGTGTGATATTTCTTTGCCATTACTCTGTGCTTTGCAAGTTCTATTTCCACCATCTTTTCCCCTGAGAATCTTAAAGTGATTGTATCTAACATTTGAGTTTATAACTGTTCCCTTACTCTGGAAGTTTCTTGACTGAGGATGGTCTATGAAGAACATCCATTAATGGATGTTAACTTTGCTAATTGTCTCAGTTTGCCGTTGTTGGTTGTAATTATTGAAATGGCACAGGTTTTTCAGAGATGTGCACAATATAGGTGAATAAATAATGCTGTATCTTAGAACTTCTTTTCACTCTTGTCCTACAATCCTGTGTTGAAGCAGTTCAATGTGCAAGGAGATTTTCTCACATTCAATACAACCCAGCAAATAAGGAAGTGGGAAACTACGAAAAATTTGCGACAGGAGCATAATAAAGACACAAGCAACTGATTAATTTCTTCCAAGGAAAAGACTTACGAAGATTTTTCCATCATAGATAGACAAAGAGGGTAAACATAGTTTTGGGGGACTACCAGGGCCAGAATGAGCCCTGTTAACATGGCCCAAGAGCCATCCAAGACTGCTGAAGATTGCTTCATCAGGCTTACTGCCAGACTGTCTTACAGCAGACTGCTAGGAAAGGTAAGAACAACAGGAACAGGAAAGGTGACATGTGACAAAGCTAGCTTCCCTGAAAGTGCTGTGATGAGATGGTGCAGATGTATATGTATCGAATCATTTGCTTAAGTAGAAAAAAGCTAGTCTTTTTCTATATTTAGATTTCCTGAGAACCGACAAGATACTATGTCTACTTCTTTCAACCTGTCTACTTCATAGGAAAATAGTCCATGCAACAATATGATGACAAAGATTAGGACAGTAGACTACATAAACCTGAGAAGTTACTGACACCATGAAAAGAACTAAATCTATCCACTCTCTGCACAGAAAAATGCATAATGATAAAGAATAAAAATGTAAAGACCTGTAATTTAGGATGTAATGTAATGTAATGTAATTTAGGACCTGTTAAGCCACCTGGACACCCACAA
>NW_010542904.1:0-368 GCF_000687285.1 Phaethon lepturus
TAGTTCTTATTACCCTACTTTGATTTGATTGTTAATAAATTAAATTAATTGTCCCCAAGTAGAGTCTGGTTTGCCCGTGATAGTAATTGCTGAGTGACCTCCCTGCCCTTATCTTAACCCACCAGCCTCCCGTTATGTTTTCTCTCCGCTGCCCAGCTGAGGAGGGCAGTGACAGAGCAGCTTTGGTGGGCACCTGGGGTCCAGCCAGGGTCAACCCACCACAACTGTCTACATCAAGTCCTCAAATTACAGCGCAAATGTGATCCCTAGGACATATCCAGCTTACTGTCAGTCAGCCCAACTGATTTTCTTCCCGAATAACACTCTGCAAGCACCAGGATGCCAAACATCACTGAGTGATACAACAG
>NW_010542904.1:942-1144 GCF_000687285.1 Phaethon lepturus
ACGGCCAGATCCGCCCCTTCCCCTTGCTGTCTAGCTCTGCTGATCCCTTCTCTTTTCAAATCATGGGTTTTATTCCAGAATTACACATTTATCAATCTTCTGAAAGAAAGCAGTAACTTCTACGTTGTCCCCTAAACCCTTCCATTTTGGTCTGCTTCAGCCCTTACTACACCAGCTACATTTCACCTCTACTACTCTTTCC
>NW_010542904.1:1175-4833 GCF_000687285.1 Phaethon lepturus
AGATCATGTCCAGCTCTTAAGTATGCGTGTGAGTGTATATATATATAAAAATAATCATAGATGAGTTCGGGTTGGAAAGGACAATGCTATTTCCTAAACTTCTAGCCCTCTTAACATTAGAATGATATGAAACTGAAAGGCAGGAGTGATTTATGTGGTCACCACCACCAGATAGATAACACTATATAAGTGGTCGTGCGCTCTCATGGGCAGTACACAGGGCTGGAGTCCAGAAGCCTGAGCTCATCCTGCCACTGACATCCAGTTCAACCTTGGGCAAATTATACAGCTTGATGCGAGACCTATTGAAGTCATTGGCAAAGGTCTGTTTGACGTAACAGTACAGGATCAGGTTCTGCATCTCTCCTCTTTTTGTTGCAAGGCGTCTCTAGGGTGAAAGTGTGTGAAGTGTTTCAAAGATTTAAAGTACTATAGTTGTCATACTGCAATTCTTATTCATGCCTGATAATTTTTACTTGTGGGAGTAAGCCCATTGGCTCCATAGTCATCATTATTTGTAACATTTCTAGTATTATTCATAACACATCTAGTTTTCTGGCATATTTTTATTAATTTTAGAAGTGGAACATTTTTAGAAGCATGCTTTACGTATTCAATAGATGCATGATATAATTAACCAAAGAAACGTCATAAGACACACAAAGAAAATATTCTTCTTATTACATTCAATATTTAATTACCCACAGTTACTCTCAAGTCAAACCTTCTGCTGTTCAGAGAGTTGTCACAGATCACTTACTTATGTTGCTTCGTGGGGTCTTTTTAGTGAGTCTAAGCCAGGACTCATTTTTCTTAGTTTTAGAAGTTTATCATATCAAAATGAAAAAGTAAAATCACACCTCAGGTGAGGCTGTAGCATTAGTAGCTTACCCTCAATTCTGCAAACGCCTTGTAGGGATTTTTTTTACTCCATCAAACACAAGTTTGCAAATCTTGGCCCAAATTCCGTCTAAATGATAGAAATTTAAACAGCCCTATAATGCTGCTGGAGTTTGTAGATCATTCTCTGGATCCTCAAAGAAATGTAAAATAAAGTGGGTCCAGAACACACATATGGGTTCGTCCAAGTTTGCCAAAGTTTAGTTTTATGACTGAGTGGCCCAAGTGATTATCCAAATACTTGGAATTGCTCATTCTCTCATGTGTCATCCATTTTGTGGTGGTGTTGCTACAGAATGAAGCAAATGTCTTCCTTTAGGATAGGGCCTTACAGGGCAGAGATTCAGAAGGTGGTCCACAGATTAGATGGTCCTTTGCATGTGGCAATGTGTTAGTGCTAGTCTTTATCTTACCTAACTTTAGTTGTCTAACATCCATCAGCAATACTAAACTACCCACCCCAGACTCTCCACATATTTTGCAAAGTATTAGGAAGTGGTGTTAGGAAGCAACTTCAAAAGGGCAATTCATTTCAGCCCAGCAGAATGAAGACAGACAGGATGAGTCACCATCTCAGAGCACCTACTTGTCCCCATTTACAACAGATGAAGAGTTGGATGGCTTGCTTAGACTGAATGCTTAACTTCAGATGGCTTAAGTTAGGTGAAATGAATCCCACTCAGATTTGTATTCAACATCAAATCCTGCTGCTTCCCACAACCTATGATTTTAGTCATCAGGTGCCTTACTCACTGCCTTTTGCTGTTTTGTTCAAGGAGTAAAAAGCCTTTCCTAGAAGTGAAGAGGAAAATGCTTCTTGCATTTTTAACTTTGCTTCTGTTAGCCAAGTACTTCCTCCACTATGTCAAGGTGTGGGTGTGGTGAATTCTTCATGCGTAATAGATGCCAGTGATGCTGAAGCCAGGGAGTAAGAGATAATTTTCAAAAGCTGCCTGGCAAGCAGTTGGTCAACCGGGTGTCTGAAGAACACAGAAATCGGCTGGCTTGGCAACCAGACCTCTGTTGGTTGGTGGACTAGAAATCAGTACTTCCCAGAGAGCACAATGGAAATAGCTATCCCAATCCTATGGAACCTCAACAGCAGCTGGGGGTGTCTGATCCTCTCACAGTCCTCTGAAAATCTGAGCGCTGGATTTTAAAGATGCAGCTAATGGATATCCTGGTGACTCAACATGAGTCAGTCCAATTAAGAACTGAATCAGGCTCTCCAAATATTCCCATGAAGCTCTTCCTCTGAAGACTTCAAAGTGCATTACGAAGATTCAAAGTGCTAACAAGTAGGATAATCCAATGATGATATATAAATTCTGGCATGACGCACTTCCCATGTGACCAGGGACAAGTCCATTTAGAGGCACATTTATCATACATATTTAGAAGCCACACAGAGATTTGGACTGAAATACAATAAAGATTGCATCTTGACAATCTTCTCTGCAGAATTCTATAAACTGGTTGTGAAATTTTATCGAAAGAGCATTCCACTAACGATTGCACACTGGGGGCTTTCCTGTAATAAATACCCGTCCTGCTCCATTTTGGAACATAAACTGAGCTTTACTGCTCAGCCAGATGTATTGTCTGAACCACGTAGCCCTAAAATCATGATTTTGCTATCAACCTGCTGTTTGTCTGAGGAGAAAATAAATAAAAGGTAAAGCTGAACAGAACCACGTTACATATTTGTTTAACCCTTCCTTGACGGAGCTACAAAATAATGCGTTAAAACTACACAAAGCAGCTGTACACTTTTAGGACTCCTCCAGTTCCTTCTGAGGACAACGATGAAACCACACACTGGTTTCATTTGGGTGAAGGTGCTGACTGGATTCTCAGAAAATAATACTGGGCCATCCCTACAAAATAAGAACAGTTTTCTGAAAGCAGCGATTGTAAGAGCAGCTGAGCACACCCAGTAGCACTGCTGCTGCTGTCACAATGAAAATGTTTGGGGCCTAATACTGAGCCCACTGATATCAACAGGAAAACTGCTATAAGCACCAACAATCCTTGGACTGAGCCCTCATGCAAATGCTCTTTGTTGCAGAATACGATAGCGCAAATCAAATTTGAGAAACATTTTATTGGCAGCAGACAGTATGTCTGTCCTATGCATTGCATTGATAAACTATACAAGTCATCACTGCCAACACTTGCACAATATCTAGACAGTATGAGGTATGCTTAAAACCCCTTAGCTGCACAGGGGTATACCAAACGTTAGCAGCTGAGTTGCAGCGGCATCTCAGCACAGCAAGAATGGATGAAGATCCTACAGCTCTAGGTACCACGCAAAAACATCCAGACAACCTCAGGCAGTCCCTGAAAATCCCAGCCATCCTTGTTCTACCTGGTTTGAGAGGTGTTCCTCTGTGAACTAGCACTTGGAGCAGAAGACTGCCAGCATTGGCCTTGTTCTCGTGTCCCTATCACACAACCAAAACCACCGCCGGCACTAGCCGCCTTCCCTGCTCACAGCTTTCCCAGAGGTTATATCTCTGCTGTAAACTCAGAGGGACCAGGGCACAGCTTTGACCCATGATCTCTCAGGTTGTGAGAGTTAGAACTGTAGCTGTTAGAACACTCCCTGGCATGGCACTGGCCTGTCCCAGCTAGTGCTCTCCCAGACGATGCCTGGGCACACTTGGGAGACACCAAAGGCCAAGGAGTGTCCCCAGTAGGCCGTCTGGATAAGGCCAACTGCTTGGGATGCTGGAATGGGGGGAAAGGGTTGAGC
>NW_010542904.1:4864-14411 GCF_000687285.1 Phaethon lepturus
GAGTCATGATATGCTACTTTGTGTTTGGGTTATTTTATTTTCTAGCCATAGCCAGAGAGACTAGGGAATGAACGGTCACTCCTCCTGAGGGACTGAACTACTCTTCTTGAAAATAGCACTTTGGTGAGAACAGGCAAAGAGAAAGTTCCTTGCTTTTGATTAGGTTTGCCCTGTGCTGTGGCTAAGCTAAGACTGCAGTCTCTCGGGCTGCCATCCAGCTGGATTCAGCAGCAATTCATTCACTAGAAAAAGTAGAAAAAGAAACAGGAAAAAACGATATGAGGTTTCCATGGCTACTGGAGTGTGTACTTTCTTCTGACCATTATCACAAATTTTGCCATCCAAACAAGCAACAGATGTCAGAAATAATGTTTGGGTTTGGTGAGCATTCATTTCAGATACACCACAGGGAAAGGTACTGCATTTGAGCCCAAGCAAGTGGCACATTTTCATCTGTGGGCAAAATACAAAGCACAGACATCCAGACTGCTAAATGCTGGCCCTAGAACTCTTCTTCAGTAATATTTCCCAATTACGTTGGACTTCTAAATTTCATGTTCTTTTGTGATGGTTCTTGAAAATAAAGGTCAAGAGTAACATCGCATACGGTTTTCTGAAGGGCTAACATATGTGAAAGACTACAGTGTTTTGTAAAGAAATGGCACAAACTTTGACTTTAATATTTTAGAACAATGAAGAGAGGACAGAACTAAAAGCCATGTAACCAGTTCCTCGTATCAGTGATGCTGGACTGTAGAGCAGATTATCCTGTATTCATTCATGATATATTCAAGAGCAACAGGTGGAAGTACAAGTGGTGTTTCTTCTTCATTCCCCTGTGTGCCTGGTCAGCTTATCACTATTATTCAGATAACATAAAATACAGCTTAAAAGGAAAAAGTCTCAAAATTTTCATTAACTACTAAGCCTCTACTTGCTTTCCTATGATTCTATTTCATCCTACTTCCCTATCACACACCTTGGTCCACTTTTTGGAGCAATACCTGGATTCTGTATTTGCTACCGAGCCTTCTTCCCTCACTTCCCTGTTTTAGATGAGTTAATTTCTTTAACATACAGGCAGCGTTTACAGATTTTAGGACTGAAAGGTTCTACAGATAATTTCGTATCTCTGCCCAAATTTCAAGCACGTAGT
Source organism: Phaethon lepturus (assembly GCF_000687285.1). NCBI lineage: Eukaryota > Metazoa > Chordata > Aves > Phaethontiformes > Phaethontidae > Phaethon > Phaethon lepturus. The sequence goes on from NW_010542904.1 coordinate 6,021, forward strand.
CTAAGGACATTGCTAAACCAGAATGTCAGCGCTGTTGATTTACTGTTCTTGTAACTCGGACAAAAGTATAATAGATCAGAAGACCCAGAGAGTTTCCTTAGATATCTTTGCTGGCTAAACAGTCTGCGTGAACCACAAGCTACTCGATAGTTAATAATAACAGGCTTCTCCCCCCAGCACTTGGTTTGAAAGGACTACGAGCTCTGAGTCATAGTCATTGCACAGTTGATTTGAGCTTAACCCTAATAGCTCTGTTATGTCGTGGCTTATTCTTAAATCTTCTTGGAAGCAAGAGAGTGTCAACAATAAACTTGTACGGTTTAACACTCTAACACCAGGTAAACTGCTTTATCTCAATTAAAAATATCAGTGTCCTTTCCACTACATCACAGAGCTGTAAAGTAATGCTGGAGCAAAAGCATGTGCCTGCTGGTATATGCCTGAAGAGGTTCTGGGAATTAATTCTGCTTTGCAGAACTATTCCAGTTATTCATGTGACTCAGCGGCTGAGACCGGGATCTTCCTGCACTCACATGGTGACGTGCTGATTCAGGCTGGTTCAGCGGCGCGGGATAGGAGAGACACCTTATCAAAAGAAAAGCCCTCCTTGGGGACAGGCTCTCCCAGTAGTTGAAAAGGAAATTTCCGTTGCGCTATCTGCGCTAGTCCGGCGGGGCAAGATTAGCAAGTTATGATTAGTTCTGGATGACTTTCTTTATTCTGGGTAAGAAGGGAATCATTCTTTTCAACCGATAATGTATTCCTTAGCGCTGCTGCTGTGATGTCTGCCCAGATGTGATCTCAGGGCTAAACACTAGCACCGTGTCAAAGGAAAACAGTACTCTGCACCTCTGCTTTCAGAGTCATACCTCAGAGTATTTCAGCCACACTCAATATTCAAGTTTTACTTACACATTTTTTAGAAAGGATTAATACCTGGCTAACCTTTGCTACACTCATGTTGTGGACAGGAACAGTAAATTCCAAGTCATCTATCAGCATCCCCTAGACTCATTCAACTTTGTATATAATGACTGAGACATTCATTATAGATTAACCCTTTCTAAACCAATTGAAAATAGTATCTTGACCGACAGGGCACTCATCAGCCCTATTATGCACAGCAGACAGGAATTACCTGGTTAAATTCAGGCATTTAGGATGGAACCCTAAGCATCTGAGCCAGCCACTCCATGCTCTCTCTGCAGGTAACACAGTCAAGGGAGTGAGTCCTCCAAAAGTAAACATCTAAAATAGGTCTATCAAATGGTAGCCAAAGCATTTTAAGTGACCCGCCCAGGATCTTACAAAGCAGACCGTGGCAGATGAAGAACAAGACTCACATCTCCTAATTCTTGTCCTTATTCTCAGTCCACAAGACCACAGCTGCCCTATAATCACATAATCATAGTTCTGCAATTCTTCAGTCAAGCTGTGAATGCATTTAATCAAGGGTCTTAAATCTGACGGCTTCAGAAAAAGACTTCCTTGGATATTACGCACGATCTAGTATTTTTGCAGAAGTAGCCAGTGTAGTCAATATTATCTTAGCCACCTAAACGTTACAGCATACAGAGGTATACTGTGCAAGTACTATGGTTTCACAGTCCATCCTGACACAAATAGCAATTACAAAGTATTTTTGGAACGTTTTGTACCAATTGCAATACCAAAGCATCACTTCCTTTACCTACTCTTCCTCCACAGCCTCCTTCCCCTGACTTTACAGTTGGATTTTCTCTTCCAAGAGACATTATTTTTGTCTGCTCTGCTGCTCACTTCGCCCACAATAACTGGTACATTCAAAATATAGGGGAAGCAGTATGTTTAACCCATCCAATGGGTGAAAGAATAATGACAGCAGCCTGTGATACATGTGTGAATTAAAAAAAAGCCATCTGCTGACACAGGCTTTAGTGAGTATCAATGGATTGGAGCTGAAGGAGTTACTGTCTGTGACCTGAAAACAAGGCTGTCCATAATAGAACGGAAAAAGGAAAAAAAATCTCAGGATCTTCTCCCTTTCCACCCCGAAGACCTGGAAGACTTCTTAATTACTTGTCAGACTACAGCTGCTGATGTAGGTACAGCCTCTCACAACTGCCTCCAGCCCATAAAGCTGTAAATTCCTACCAAAAAGAGAACTTAAACTATTTTATGTACATGAAAAACTTAACCAGGTACTCAGAGGCATAGATCCACATGATATTTCAGGGTTAAAAAACAGAGGAAAACTATAGCCTGGGAAAATAGGTGTTTTCCATTCCCGGTGTAACAAAACGACAGATTTAAAGCTCAGAGTGAGAAAAGTCATTGAAAGGAATTAGATTTCAAGGTTCCTGAGACACACAGGCTTTGTTTTTCAAGGCTATTGATAAATCTATCAGTCTCCCAATTACTGTCCCCCACCCCCTGGAAAACCCTCTAAAAAAAGGAATTTGCTGCCTTAATTGGAAGGAAAAAGTCTTAAAGAATATCCACTGTAAGGTCTCTCTGAAGAAAGAAAGTCCCTGGAGGCAGAACAATAATTGGTTTTGACCTTCCGCAGTTAAGGAGGCGTTGGTAAAGACGAGACTTAAACACAGCCTGACAACTGTGAGTTCCCATCAAATTCAGAAAGAGACGGAAATTGGATAAGCAAATTCCTTTTTGTTCATGACCCCGGTCCCGCTTTCCTTTCCCCCTGCAGCATGACACATCAGAATCTTTCCTGCGTACCATAAATCACTCGCAAGACAGCAGTAGCCTTTGAATAGCTGTCTTATATTACGTTCATATCTTCCAGACGAGCAGCGTTAGCAGTCCCCAGTCTGCTCGGAACAGCAAACACGTTAAGCGCAGTACAAAGGCTAGCTGCAGCAAGGAAGGAAGCCGTGTGATTTCATTGCTGTTTTCAGCACGGTGTAAATTCCCTCTCTCAGAGTTTGGAAGAACTCTTCACATTAGCACTAGTAGCTGCTTGCCAATTTAATGAAATTTGGTTTTGAATGCAGAAACCCACAATCCTCATTCTGTCAGACGCTGCGGCTGACAAAATGCTTTCCTTTTTGTAAATTTGAGCTCGTAGAGGTCACTCTTTGCCACTCGCTGCCACGGCTCCAGGAAACGTAGCGTTTCCTGCGTTACCTTCCGCATGACAAGTGCATCTTGTCTCGGTGTCCCTGCAAACTCCTGGCAGCAGCTGGAGGCACCTACACGCTTCCCACAGCTTGTGCCTGTCAATACTCATCATCACCGCTCAGCACGGCCATGCTGGCCGAGTGCCCTTCAGCTGGCCAAGGCCTACTCGGGTTCCTCGTATTATTTGTTACCTGCAAACTCCACTGCTTTTAGGAAAATCAGAGAACTTGAAACTCATTTTTCTGTTTTAAGGACATCGCAAGTTAAAAATGCCTCCAAGGACAGCAAGGCAAAATTTTCCTTACAACGGCCCTGAATCCAAACTTACAATGGAATGTCACTATACTTCAAAAAATAAGAGAAAAGAAATGGCAAAGACTCACAACACAAAAACCATAGACCAAATAAAAATGCATGAACTAATGGTGAATTTTTCCACCTTAAGCAGCCAGCCATTTTGAGATGGTCACCACTGAAACCCGACTCATGTAATTTGCAGATATGACTCACAAGAGTTGGAGCTCCAAAAGCAATAGAGCTTGGAGAGATATCAAGACTTTGGAGACAAAAATTAGTTATTTTTAGGGTCTGATGAGACAGAGGTGAAAGTGTAAGTAAGTGGTCTACCAAGTGTGATGTCCAGGTATTTTGTCAAATTTGATAGGGTTTCACTTTCTCCTGGAAAGGAGCTGAAAGCTGGGAATAGCTTCATACAGATCGAGTTACATGAGTTACAAGCAGTAGGGCTGTGCCAGAATGCCAGCTCCACACGCTTTGACCTTTTCTCAAGTTTTGGGAAAAGTTGCTTCTTACACATGCCTCCTTCAACTGTACCTAACCTCTGTTACCACTAGCCATGGCTCTTCCAGCCTTTTAGCTGTCATGACAGCTGACTCCTGCTGAGTCTATGGGAAGGACTTGGTCCCAGAAGCACAGCCTTGCTCTTTTAAGCCAGAAGTGTCCAAAGACTCCATGTGACATTCAGAGTCTGACAGCAAAGCAGAATATCACAGAATCACAGAATCATTAAGGTTGGAAAAGACCTTTAAGATCATCAAGTCCAACTGTTAACCCAACACCACTATGCCCACTAAACCGTGTCCCAAAGTGCCACATCTACACGTTTTTTGAACAGGCCAGGCTACGCAAAAGCAAGAGGGTCTGACAACAAGGTGGTGGGGACCCACTAGCTCAGCCCTTCCCAGAAGCTCTGGGGATAGCTTCAAGAGACTTAGGAGAGATGACAATGTTCTGGCTCAGTCTCAGTGGCTCTGCAGTCACAGTATCCAAGCCATGCTGCAGCTGCTGCAAGTCAGCAATGCTTAGACTCCAACCTGGCACCTTACATGCTCACTGAGACCAGGGGCATTTGGCCCAAGCCTAGTCACAGCAAGCAGAAAACATACAGTACACAAAGCGCAACCACGACTGATCTTTGGAAGGACCGGGCTTGGAACACATTTCAGAATCACAGATATATACCATTTGCGTCCTCCAAGTCTCTGTTACGAAGATGTTTCCCAACCACGAATCCTGCCCTGTCTCATTCCTCTTTAAAAAGATTTGATTGATTTACTTTGATTTGGGGACCTCTAGCAACTGACGACTCTCCTTCTTGTTCTGAATTTCATTCCACAGACCCAGACTTCTATGAAGAAAACTGCTCCCAGTTTTTCTCTGCTGTCCTTAGGAAGTATTACAGACTAGGACCAGGAGGCACAAGTTAGGAGGAGAGTTAATCTTTGTCTATAATGATGTTCAATCAGTATATAGGCAGTGGGAATTAATAAAACTGGAACAGGCTCAGCATTGGCACTTTATGTAGGACAATACGTACCTCCTGAGCTCGGTCATGTACCTAGCACGTCCTTGCTGAAGTGCCAACTTTGCAGAGGAATGCTGACACTTACAGGGGTGCTGCTATGCACTGTAGTAGTGCAGAGGCTTCTGCAAAGAGCCAGCAAGGCAGGTTAGCTGGGAGCATATAAAAAATCTATAAATAACATTCTATAAACAAGGTTCCATAAAAGACCTAAAAATACCAAGAGGGCAGTTTGTCAGTTGTTGGGGTTAAGTTATTTTATTTATTTGTGGAGTTCTACTGAATGGGAATGAAGCTTTAGAGCCAAGTAAGAAAAGAGAAAAAACAAATATTCAAACTGCAAGATGCTGTGTGCCTTTAATGCCTCTAGAAGTCAAAGGTGCTGAGTTGCCATCACAGTGGCACAACCTCACCTAAAACCATGGTCCTAAACTGTCATTGACTATCTACAGCTGTCATTCAACACTTGCTCAGTGTTCAGAAGAAGTTTCAATTTAAGTAGGAAGGAATTCTTGCAACTCTTTCTGTTTCAGCTTCTTGGTTTTAATTTTCATGTTTTAACTTTTTATGCTTTGTAGCACTTAATAGTGAAACAATGGGCTTCAGCCATTGATCTCAAAATAGTTTGAAAAAACCCCACAAGGTTTTCAAAAGACAAACCAGAGTCTTAGCATACTGAAGCAATTTACTCGAGCTAACCTGGGCAAGTCAGTAGCAGAAAGAACCTCTGCGGTCACCAGCAAGGCCATAGTGATTCCTCCATCTTCTCCTATTTTCAAAACTATGAGTTGCAAGTAGGAGAGCCTGTGGTGGCAGGGGTGACAATTAGGGCAGGACATGATCCAAAACAAGTATCTTGAGTGTTACTCCCTAACAGAGGAGCAGGGTAGAGTTTTCTATCACGATCCTTTAGCTCTCCCCATTAAGTGCTATAGCGGTTTCTGTTAAGAGGAGGTCAGATGAGGACCCGAGACAGGCAATGTTCACATAGTGTTCCCGTGTAAGGCTGCAGGAGAGAGCCCAGCAGGGTCTTGCCTTCTGCACGACACCTCAAGTTTGAGATCTGCTCAGTTACCCATACGCAGCTGTTCTGGGAAAACACGCCATGTCTGCAGTCACGCCGTGGCACAGAGGCGGCTCCCTTGACTCGGAGGGCACTTTGCCCTGCATATCCTTTTAGGTCACCACATTTGTTTTTGAGGTCTCTTGAATCCCTCAAATGTATGTTTTAAAGATCATCAAGGCAGAAGCCGCCGTGCTTTCAGTGACACCTCTGTCGAATTATGCTCTCCTCTAGGAGGGGGGCAACCTAGCTCTCCCCTGCCCAGACATCCGTGCTATGAGAATGACACACCGCCAGTCACACTGTTCACACCAACTGTGGCAGTAAACTTTATTTCAACTTTGACATTTAGTTCCTGTACAGTGACTCACGACCGCCTATGATGCTCCGTTTAGGGATGCAAGGCTCAAAAGCCAATGCAGAAAAAAAATCAGCAAGCGACAGAAATCAGAGAGGCATTTGCTGAAATGAGGCACCTCATCATTTTTATATACTGCAGGGAGGAAACAATAGATGAGGACAACTTCCAGTTGCTGTGTTGTTTTGCAGAGAGAAGCTGGCAATTTGTATTTAAAGTACACTTTATTAAGTGTACTTTTTAAAAACACTCTACCAGTCAATGGTGTCACCAAAAGCATTTAGCGTAATAAAACCATCAGGACTTCCAGTTTCCAGAGCTTTAGAAAAAAATGAGACCACAAAGATGTTTTAGAGTGCATTGAATAGAACTATAAGGAATACCACATGCATTTCTTATCTTGTTCAGCCTATTTATAATCCTTGACTGACTTACAGCTCCTAAGAGAAACTTGAGCGATGAATGACAATTTGGGTCCCCTCTGACCAGGTCTGAGGTTCCTCAGAGGAAGTGGCAGGTGACAGCAGCAAACATGTTCTGTTTCTGAAGGACCAGTGAAGCACGTGGCTACAGGGCTCTGTCATTGTCCCGAGGAATCCACCATGGTGAAGCAAGGACACCAACCACAGCTGACCCAGACACAACCAAGTTCCCTCCGCCTTCCCCTTCTAAATTTACTAGCTATGGTCTGGACCTATTTATGTAGCTGGTGCTCAGAGAGCACAAGGAAAAATAATAATTCTTAAAATCCTGAATTAACTTTCTACATGTGTGTCCAGAATTACTTCACAGATACCAATTAGGACAAACACGGTTGTATCTAAGAAGTTAGCAATTTTGTTTTTGAAGGTATTAGAGATTGTTTTCTGAGGCTGAGCGAAGGCATTTTGAAGACAAAGTTACACACATTTTAGCAATTGGCATTTACTTAAAATCTACATTGTGTGCAAACGCATCTTACAAGGGCATGCTCTCACTTTCTCAGAGCCTGAAAAGATGCTCCTTTGAAACCTTTTATTTCACAAGGAGTAATTCTTCGTATCTTCAATGCATATATGAAACCATGAAACCTCCTTTACTGATGGAGCTGAGCTCTGAGGTCAAAGACAGCTCACAGATTCTCAGGGCAGTAGCTAGTGTCAGCTGGAATAGCTCTCAATTACTGCTGAGCTACGATGACTTCACCAGCTGTGCCCAAGTTTGCCTTAAGTTTCCACCTATAGGCATAAAATGCATTACCAAACTCCTGTAGCAGAAAATCTGTAAACAGCTAAATGAGGGCGTATATGTATCTGCTGACTGGAAAATGTCCAAGTTAACCTACTCAGAAACCCAACTCCGTTCCCTCATCTTGCATCACAGAATTATTTATTTGCCTAAAGGCAGTCTGAGGCAATTAGTATATTCAAAGGTTGGTATTAAGACTGCTATTGATAGTGGCGCGGGGAAGAAAATTGCAGTGAACGTCAGTAATCTGAGCATTTTTGGACTAGAACAGTGTTCAGATTAATGAACGTTGATGCTATTTCAAGGTTATGTTTGCTAATATTAGTATGTAGTCAGACATACCAGAGTGCTGTTTTTTTTTCTCTTTTTCCTTAAAGCGAAAGTTTTGACTTAAGACAAAATGCAGCCATGGCAGCAGGAGTGGCAGAGGGAATAACACCTTACCATTCAGCTGGCCAAGTCATTTGGATTAGCCGGTTTTGAAGAAAGAGGCTTCGGTGTATTTAATTAACTTGTCTTAGAGTCCTTGATCTTGTTTCAAACCTCTCACCCTTAAGGTCTCTCACGAGTTACTGTTTCTAACCCAAGACTTGCAGGAGCATTTTTGAATGCACCTAAGTGGTTTAGGGTCTTGCTGGTTTGGGGATGAACTTACATTCCTGAAAGGCATTAAAAAAAAACCAACCCAACTCTCCAGAACCTGAGTGCTTGTCAACAGGTATAGCTAATCATAACGTACTGTTTCGTCTGAATATTTACCCATGTAAGAGAAAAAATTATATTGCTTATTCCTATTTCCTG
>NW_010542904.1:14442-33697 GCF_000687285.1 Phaethon lepturus
CATTTTTTGCTTCCCTCCAACTTGGAAATAAGTTTGTAAGCTCTAAAAAGTCTTAATGTTTGTATTTCATGTAAGCAGTTTGGAAAGGTCAGGCCTAAGCATTTGATGTAAGGAACAAACCCAAGTTATTAGACAGCACTGGAAGACGAGGCACTAAAATGTACTCGGGCACACAATTCAAGTGGTGCTTATCCAAAGTTAGGCCTTCTGTGCCTCAGTCAGACCACCATGGCAGAGATCATGGTAGTGCTTCCACTGTAAACTTGAAATAGAGTTTATAAAAGAACCTGAAAGCCAAGCAGAAGCTTTGACAAAGGCATATCCATTTCAGTGCAGAGCTGTACCAGAGCAGCTCACTCAGTTTTAGCACATACAAGGAGTGGAAATACAAAATTAGTGATTCAAGCTTGATTTTTAGCACCTGCATGAAGAAGCCTGGGAGAAATGGCAAATGGGAGGAAGGTCCTGTATACCAGCTACTGGAGTCCTGTGCTGACACAACCAGCCCTCAGAAGGGTTAACCTGGCATGGGAGTGAACACATTGTGGTCAGGATTTACAGCGGTAGGAAAGGGGCGAGAAGATCATGGATCACCTTCCCTCCCCAGGGCCTGTCCGTAAGCCTTTTGTTCCCCCTGACACCTGTGGTGCAGGAGGATAGGACAGTAATACCCCTTATGCATTATTTTGTTCCTGAGGGATGAAGTGCTGAAACAGAAACATCTTGGCCGTGCCTAAAGTCCCCTGCTTGAATACAGGCTTCACACAGCCAAGTGGCTGGACCTCATTGCAGCTGGACCTCAGGACAGAGTCGGTGGGGCAGCCAGGTCTCCATTTCTATCAAGTTTCTCTGCCTGGAGGCCAGCTGGCCGGCTGGGTTGTGACTAGACACAGCCCACAGAGGAGAGGCAGAAGAGCAATCTCATGAATTCTTCCATTTGGCACAGCCCTTGGAGAAGCCTCAGGCACTTGGTATCACACAAACATTGTAGAGAACCCTGACCTTGCTGCGAAACATCTATTTAACAAACCACCACCAATGTATTTCCAGAAGGAATTATATCATGAAGATATTTTGCTTTTATTTATAGTAAAGCCATTAAAGAGTCACAGTGTGCCAACAGTACTGCTCTGGTACACAAGCTATCACAAGAGCTTTCTTTTCTAAGTAAGTGGGAGGGCAAAACCACTCTGCCACAGCTTTGTGCGGAATTTGGTGTCAGAGGGTGACTTTCTGATGGTGACCACCACAAGAAGCTAACGTATACTACTCTTTACACACGCTACATCACACAATCTACACGTTGCTTATTTGCTACCTAACACTAATGGTTAAATAAATATTAATCTGATAGGTGGGCATCTTGACCAGGCGTGCAAAAATAACACCAGACGGAAAGAAACAACTTACGTATTACACACACAGAAGTAGGTAACACAGAAATGCAAAGGGACTATGGGCTACGCCGGTCTACTGTCATTAGAGTAAGTAAAGGTACATCTCGAACACAAAAAAACCCATCTCACTGAATAGTCTATTACTTTTTATAGAAATGCAGCCACCTCCCCAAATTCAAATGATGAGCCTTCAGCTTCTTCAACAACACATTAAGTATGGTACAGATGCTCTGATCCGGGGTCAACTTTAATTCTTAAAAAACAAATTACTCATAGTACGTGTTCAGCTCATTATCCATGTGGGAGTAAGGGAGCGAGAAGTATTACTGTTTACCCACCTAAGCGCTCTGAAACGAGCAGATTTCCCCCACACTGCTGTACGACTTTTCTTCCATCCTGCCTCCAAGAAGATAACTTGCAAGTAACACTCTGTGACCGACTCCGCTAAGCGGAAACCTTCATAGTTAAACAGACCAGCGGCTCTGTCTGTCTGTCTGTCTGTATGCACATCAAGGCATGTATATGTATACAAGGCCAAGCCCTGAGTTTGGAATTCTAAACTTGAATCAGATTGCATGATATTGTCACCTTTCTGACCTCAAGCTCAGGATTTCACCCTGGGTACTGAAAAACTCTTTATTCTGCTACTCCTGCCCCTTTGTACTGTCCAGTTTGCAGTAAAGTCCATTAAAAACTCTGCTGTAAAGCCAAAGGGGCACTGAAACCTATGGTTTACCTTCAACCAGTCCACATAACAACAACCCCGAGATCCTGATCTTTTATTGCAGAGAGGCAACATTAGGGAAGTATTGGGGAAGAGCACCACAGTTTTGGCTGGATGACTCTAGAAGAAGGAGGCGAAAGGAAGCCACGGCAGCCTGCTCGGTGACTGTTGAGGTGACTGTGAGACAACACGCAGGTGTGAGAGTGCTCTGGAAAGGACCTTAGTTCTACCTGATAGACTAGCAATGCATAACTTAAAGTATTTTAAAGACCAGGTTGCTGGAAATGAATAGCATACAGCTAAGTCTTCAAGGTGTTTAGCAGATTTTTCAGAGAACCTAAGTCATCTCTCAATCACTGGGAGATTCACCATCTAAAATCCCCGTAGGGCATTCTGGAGGATGAACCCTTCGATACTATGCATTTGACAGGAGTTTTGGTTTTAATGGCATTAAAACCCAAATACTGTCCCTATTTTACATCCCAAAATTTAACTTGAGTTTAAAATTCTCTTCTAACGCCCCTCTCCCCTATTTTCAAATTGAAATTGTCTTACTTTTATCAAAAATTAATTGATCTGCTAAACAATCTGCTAAAAGCTGGACCTAGCGTGATCACAGAACAAGCAGTTTCACACCAGGAAGGACTCTCTCCTCCTGTTTGATAGTGGGTGCCTCTAACCTTCTGTCACCAACATTGCCATGGCAGGTGCCACGTACCAAGTTCTGGCCTCGCCCGAGTATTAAACCACTGACCACACCAGGATGCCTGCCACTGACTGCAGCTGGACCAGAAGCTTGTGGACAAGCCCAGTGATCATCCATTACACAGGTTTGCATTCTAGTCATGCTGGAGACGCTGTTAACGTCCCAGTATCCCACTCCACAGACTCTGTACCATGAACATCTCCATGGTGAACACCTCTGCCACCACACAGAGAGGCTTTGTAGAGCAGAAGGAAAACAGCCTGCTGTGGATCTTTGTCCAGGTCTGCGTTTTAAAGCAGGAACGGCAGCATTTCCCATTTGGTGTATGATGCCACTCTCCTTCCCACGCGCAAGCATGGAATTTGTGGACGTGGTGGGAGATGAACGTTAATTCCAGTGCAGTGCCTCTCATCTTACTGTCTTTTAAGACCTAGATGAAGACTGTGCTGTTACTGTTCTCCTGTCCTTAAACAAGCCCTTTCTTTTCGGTGCCTTGTGCAGGGCTTTTTGTTTTGCCTTTGGCTTCCTTTTGACTTTGATTCTTTTGTGAGAGTTTTTATCCTCCTTCTAGATGTCCCACCCACTCAGCATCACTGGAAATGAAAAGATTAGATGTCAACTAGTCTCCAAGTACAGAATAAAAGAGAACAACAAATTCTACCAAGGGTCTCTCTCAGACTGTAAAAATAAAAGATGAGTTTGTATTGGCAAAGGCCTCTCTTGATCTGTTAATATCAAGGAACACAAAATTATCTGTGTTCTTTGTGAAGCAGCAGTTGTTTTAGTGGGGAAGGAAGCCAAGACAGCTGTTAGATAGTTCAGTACAAAATACTGACAGTGACACACCAACAACACCAGCAGTGAGGGACTCGGCCAAACTGCCAAAACACCAAATATTATTAATGCTGCTGATTTAAAAAAGTTTGACAAACTGCAATAATTTAAAATTTTCAGAGTGAAAGATGACTTTTTAGCTCATCTTGGCCTACTGTGCTTAAAGATGCTGCAGAAAGGGCAGGAAAATCTCTCGGATACAAAAGACACCATTGAGAACAAGGAAGCAGGTCTTGGTCGGCGCTCAAGATTAAGTGGGGAAGAAGCATCCATGTTTAATTTGGATGCAGGACTTTCCTCCTTTGAGGAAGGAGAGGCCGTGAGATTTCAACAGCTTTTGAGTCCTCAGCTTAAGCTACTTGAACAAATGGCTTTGTCCACATGACCTGCAGCATACCCAACCCCATGACAAGGGATTATGAAATAATTTTTTCCACTTCCTTCGGGCAGGATGAAAGACGACGTGCACTGCGGTCAGGAGCAAACCAGAGGTTCCTGACTGGGACCTTGCTCTCACCCTGTAATCTTGCTCTGGTGACTTGACCTTTCCTGCACATAATTTTCTCCATTTGTTCTGACTTCCTACTAAGGGTTTATTTGCAGATCTTCAAGACTTTCAGCTAGAGCTAATATCTAAGTACAAGGAATTTAACTCTGCCTTCAGTCACCCTTCTCATGCACACCAGAGGCAGTAAACAGGGTTGCACCCATACAGCTACAGATAAGTCGCCTGTTAGGCTCAGCAACAGAGATGGTAAGAAGCAAAATTTGGCCCATCAGCAAGAGCTCCAGCCACCAGTGCAATGTAAGCTGTTGACGACTGCAATAAACTTGCACTCTGGCCTTGCTTGGAGGGTTTCATGTCCAATTTCTCCCCTTCCAGGCCCCCTATGTCCTCTAGAAAAGCTTTATTTTACTCAACTACACCCTTCTACATGGCACTACTTCTCTCTCCATCTGCACCTTCAAAGCTTTGCTAACTCAAATTAGTCTAAATTGCATTTATGGAAAAAAAAGTAATTTTCTTTGAGTGCAGAATCACATGTTGGCTGTTTTCTTATAGAGTTGGATCATAAAAGAACTTAGAGAAAAAAAAATACAAACATACAGCCCAGCTTGGCTGTAAGTAACAGCCTTTGTCCTGCATCAATGGATGTAGTAGAGAATGCAGCGTGATCGATACACTTTTATAGTAAGGAATAAGACCCCACAGCTCTGATGGCAAAGTCCTCCACCCCACCAACAGACAGCTCCCACTGATGGGAACTGATAGTTCCCCCCCACTATGGGCCTGTTCCAAAATGGAGCTCAGCCCTACATCTCCCAAAACACTAACTGCTTATACTTGTGGAGAAATTATAATGAACACTCTTTTCCCAGCATCAGTGACTCCTGCAACTTTTTTCCCCCTCTCTCTTTTTATACGGGATGCAGCACATCCTAAATTCCGTAACACATGTTCTTTACAAGGCAAGAATAATTTACAATGAGTGTTTTGTGGATAGGGAACTCATACTTTTCAAAATCCTGGTTTTGCCTGTGTATACAGCTCGCCTGCGGCGGGCACAGACTCGGTGAAAATTCCTGAGATCCTCTGACCTGTGAGTGGGAACCTTCCAAAGACAGAAGTGGATTTGACAAGCCAGCAAGTAAAGAGAGATAATTCTTAGAATATGAAAGTCAGTAGAAATGCTTAAATATCCACAGCAAAATTCACTTTCAGAGTATGTTATTTCATATTTCAGATTTATGCTGTGATTCAGCAAGGTTTTTACTCAGGGAGCAGATTCTTTTTACTCACCAGACTGAAGATAACCTTGCCAAGTGGGAACTTTTAAGAAGCTGCCCACTGAATTCACAGGAGATAAAAGCAAAGTTGCAGTTCTAATGTCACGTGACAAAGTTTTTGGCATTTTATACCTAAAAAACTTTTCTGCAACTTCTCTTAGTATTTTCAACAGCTGGGTATTATACTATATTCATAGGCAGGTCCAAATACAAATAGTAGTTTCTCTACTGACCCACATACTTGGCCTATATTCAGAGTCTTTTAAGATGTTTCCATTAGCCGCAGAACAGTGTCAGGTATTTCTCCAGTGTAATCTTATTTACGAGGTCCCGTTTCCCAGAACAGAACATGACGAGACCAACTGCAGTTGGGCTTTTTGCTCACATTTGAAAGCCTGTTTTCCTCCTATCCTCCGTGGACACATACCTTTACCCTCAGTATCTTTCATGGCTGCATTTTCAATTCTTATTCCCGGTTCTTATTGTCTCTCTGCCTCCTCTCTGGCTAATCCCCAGTGCTTCTGCTCCCAGGGGCACACAGCTTCCCTGAACAATCCCCTGCAAAGCTGAATTTCATCCCAGCTGGCAAAAGATTGTTTCTTTGGGGGCAATAGCTCCTTTTTTACCTTTTTTTCCAAAAAGAACTTGACCACTTTTTACATCTATTCTGAATGAAGAAAAGTTGTCAACACCTCTGGATTCAGTGCTATATGAAGGAAAGAAGACTGAAAGAGATGAAAAGCCATAGCTGATGGGGGAAAGCAGAAAAATAAAAAACCAGGAAGGAAGCAAGTAGAAGCTGAGGCACATGGCTCCACAATTACTATTTTTTAGTATTATATAACTTCGTTTACTGTACTCTTGACTCATCTGGTCTGTGAAATCTCCAGTACAGAGAAATCAGAGTAACTGAATTAATCTAAGTACAAAAACCATGGCTCAAATCCTCTGGCCTTTATCTGGGGAAGTCTTTTATTGGAGCTTTCAGCTGGAAAGAAACTGCAAGAATTTGTGGCTGTGGAGCTTGGAGTTACAATAAATATATAATTCATCATGGAGAGGTTTGCTAAAACCGTTAGGAATAAAATAAATGTTCTTCTTTCCTATTGAAAAGAGATGTCAGTTTTTCTCTTACGATTACTCAAAGGGCTAGCCAGGCAGAATAAAGGCTTATTACATTAGAAAGCATATAGAGCCCTTTTATGAACTCTGGCTGCAGCCATTCTCTTTGTGAGAGTCTTTGTTTCAATTTGTCTTTCAGCAGCTGTATCTGATCTGTATCTTGCACACTTTCATCCTGTGACAACACACAGCTGCAAAGTGACTAGAAGTTCCTCATCCGTCCATCTCTGCATGTTCTCACAGATGGGACAGGTACCTATGAGAAGCACCAAAACTGACTTACGGGTGTGAAATCCAATAAATAATTTTAGACTGAGTCACAAGGTCTGTCTATCACTCTGCTCATCTTTCCTGGAAGTATGAATGATAGCACCCTCTCACAAAAGATACTGACGTTCACCAGTATAAAGTGAAGGCAATTACTGGCATAACGGAGTGACTAGGATTGCCACCCCTTGAAAATGAGGCTTTAGGACAGAAATACTTTGTTTTCAAAAGCAGAACAGAAAACTAGTCACTATGCATTTAATCTAAACCTTCCACTCTGAAAAATCCTTGACACTCAAACAAGGAGTGGCAAGAGCACAACCGACGCGCAACAGCTTCAAGCATCTCCTTGCCTGATTTACAAAAGCATTATCATAGTTGAAAATATTACAGAGTCCCACTGGATAAAATGTGTATGTTAATGCTTCATTCAGACAAAGCCACCTCAAGAGAAAACTTTATTTATCTAAATGCATCCCGACGTCTTCCCTGCCATCCCCTACTCCCTACCATTTCAGGAGTGCTGCCCTTCACAAGCTGAGGAGGAGAGGAGACCCAGTGACATTTGTAAGCCTGGCGGGGAACGCAGAAGACATCATGTGGGAGCAGGCTGATTTTATACAGTAGGGTTGCAATGGATTCAGTGCATCTTGGACACTAAAGGGAGAGAGATGAATGTCCTACAACTGCTAGACTCGTCATCTCCCCCAAAGTATTTCCTCTCTTGAAGTTTCCTAGTTTCTTGATGCACGTCCTCTATAATGAGCTGCTCACCACAGATGGGTTTTACCCCATTCCAAGCCTGCAAAAAGGCCACCAGAAACAGCCACTTCCAATCTGCTCCCATGGAGCCCTCTCCTCCTGCAGATGCCAATTGTGATTTACAAGGAGGGAACTAAGATACACTAATGACTGTGACTCTGGCCACTAATTACCACTTATTCAGGCACTAATGGACTTCATTGGCCAATGCAAGTCCAATGTAAAAGCCTTGCAATTTGAAAAGAACCATTTAGTTTATTAAACGTTGTGGATCTCAGGCACTGATGATGGTAAACGTGGCCACGTTTCTCTCCACAGTTAAAAAAAGGAGGGTACACAGCAACACCAGCTGCACCTGCCTGACTGGCCCAGTTTGACCAGGACTGCACTTACAAATTTTACTGGTATACTTACTTTGAGCTTAAATACAAATGGCAAAAATAGCAGACTGGCAAACACCTTACAGTGGATGCAGTTGTCAGTCATGTGATTTTTTAATCTAAGAATTCAGTTGTCAGTCATGTTATTTTTTAATCTAAGAAGTACCCTCCTCTTCGTGCAGGAAAACCAGCTGCAATAGTTATACGGGGCAATACAAAAAGAAACGCGTGATAAGCGATGGGGACACCTTGTTACCGAGCGGTAACTCTCCATGACGCTCTGCTGCTGCTCTGTGATGAGAGCGATGGTTCTCTGGAGACGCTGGTTCTGCTGTACAAGACCTGCCCACCCACCCCTCTAGCGCCTGCACCCCTCCTCGCTGCACGCTGCCAGTCAGATCAGCCTCTGCTCGCTGCAAGATCGACGTAGCAACAATTCTGCCTGCCGAAGCACAGATACAGAAAGCTTCATCACTGCCTCATCATCAGGAAAACAAATTTCTGCATCATGATACATTCGCAAAGAACAGTACGCTTCCACCCAAAATGTACTTACTTCCACGCCTGCTACTGAGGGGCTTGGGCCAGGGACTCAACACAACATCTTCATCATTTATGATTTTCTTTGAGTGAGGCAGTGTCATCCCCTCCTTTGTTTTATTGTTCCAGTGTGCTGCTTTCCTTTTGGTGCATTGTTTGAGATAAAATTTATTGTTAAACTGATTCTAGCAGACACCTGGCAGCACTAGAGGGCAAGTCCTGCCACTTCGATTCATCAGAGAAGGAATTAAAATGCTGGGTGGAAAACGAGCTGATAGTGTCCGTGGGTCCCATGAAAGAGGACCAGATTAGATGGTGACCCTTAGTTCAGACATCATGTAGGGATCACTTTCTATTGCATTTATCATTTTTGTCTGCATCTTTCTAACCAGACTTTGAAGCTGAGGAGGCCTCATGTCCTACAGCACTGCTAGAAGCCTCAAGAGAAACGATGAGTTTGGTATGTGAGAAAGAAGACAGTAACACAAACTTGTTCCCTTCCAGTTTTGCACCCAAGACTAGTAAAACCATGCCTTCTTTTGAAGGTACTGGTTCAGATCCAGTCAGCTTGCTAGTGCCTTAAAGGTTTTATTGGACGTAGACAAAAAATGGGACTTTTATCCCATGGAAGATTCTGTCACTGACATTTGCTTTTCTGATAATCATACAGAAAAACAAAATATCAAATATTTTTTCCAAATGGAAACTCTGAGTTATTTTTAGCTGAAAGGATCAAAATTAGTTCATTAAAAATTTCTACCTGATAATGTCATCGTTCATATCTATAATTAAACTTTAATATCATAGTAATTTTTAGAAGCTAGAAAGAGATAAACTCTGAAACAAGGAGTCAAAATGAAAGTTGCTCTTTCAATCTCAAGAAGTATCAACGTTTCCATTGAAAAATTCATCAAGATGAACTTTCCCCAAAATTCTAATGCTGCCAAAACAGCATTTTCCAGAAGAAATTTATTCTGGGGGGGAAAAAATTATAATAAATATATTATAATAGCAAAAATAATAAAAATTAATAATTTTTTAAAAGCAAAACAAAACAAAACCCCCAAAACACAAAACCTAGATGCCTGGCAGCCTCAACCTCTCTAAAAATAACTAAGGCAAGTCAAATCCACCCCCTTCCCTCTCCGTCACAAACACTACCTCTCACGATTTGATTACAAACCTCAGGGCACGCTGTGGTTTTGCTTCAGGCTGTAGGTCCTGGAGTCAGGCTGATCACAGGAATAGCCCCGGGCTTGCCTACGCTAGAAAGGATTTTCTCAGGAAGAATTTGCCCAGGCAGAAACACCAGTAGATCTCTCTTGGCAAACAGCTATGATGGACACCGTAGAGCGGAATAAGCTCTTTCACCAAGCGGACTGGTTTGAAGGCAGAAGCCCATTCCCATCACAGCATCTGGCAGCAGAGCTGCTGCTGAGAGGTATGACTTCTCCGCTCTCCTGGACGCAGCTGTGCCAGCTTTCTGGTGTACATCACAGCACCCTCTGAAGTGAGCAAGTGCCTCTCTTGCTTTCAGGACTGAATTTTAAAACCTATCTAATGAAATTTTGGGATCCGAGCTGTGAATGTTTCGTTTACGGAGTTGAGAGAATGCACTAGTTTAATTAAGAAATGGAACGAAATCAAATGAAAAAGGAGCACCATTTCCAGAAACCGATTTAAATACTCTTTTGTAAATCATTAATTATGTTTTTAAGTTTAACTTTTTACTTCCTGAACACTTCTTTCCCTTTCTACACACATCACACGTAGCTATTCCTCCACATTTGAGGAACTGAACTTTATCTCATCGTTTAGAGTTGTGCAAAATCTTCAAAATTATTTTGATTTGGCAGCTCTTACTTTGCACCTGCTTTTCACAAGTGTGATTGACTTTAGTAAGAGGGAAAGCAGGGAAAAAAAGGGAGATCTATGTTCCGCACCATGTTAGGCTGTAGCCGGATAGGGAAGACAAGAAGAGAGCACCGGTGTTCCACAGCTACTATACTTTCACAGGGAGGAGGTCTGGGGGAGGAGAGAAATCAGGTAACCACCACTCTGTTGAAAAGAAAGGTGTTTCCGTGTCACCAAAAATTCCAGAATTATTCCAAGTTTTCTCCAGTCTTCTTTTCCACTGCAAAGACCAAAACCTGCCCCGTCAGATGCCAACCAAGCTGTTACTTGTTTTGTTTTGCAGGTCGCTAAGAAACAGGGCTGGTTTTGCTTACTTGCCTCCCCTGGGCTATTTCACAACACTTTGTAATATACACTGCTCTTTTTTCTTGCACATCTGGTTTCGATTTTAGGTTTCAGAACCCCCTCTGAAAACTGAGATATTAGTTTTTCATATCTATCATCTAGACAAAGTGCATCAGCCTGTCAAACTGAGTGCACCGGTGAGACACATTTAACCCTCTCAAGTAACTCTCAAGTTACCCTCCAAAACGCTGTTTTCATCTGTTGTCGAGTTCAGATGGTGGAAGTAGCTCAAGTATTTTATCTAATTTGGTGTGTGAAATTAGCTGCAACCACCATTAAATTTTAGGTATGAAATAAAACTACCCGATTCTTCAAAACATTACATTGGATAGGAAACCCTCATGCCTCGCAAACGCTAGCAAAGAAAGAGCCGTGCAGCGGATTAATTGATCATCACCCCAGCAGATGCTTGACAGCCTCTCCCAAAGCTTCTAGTCTTTCATTTTCATTGGAAGCAACTACTCACAGCAAAGCAGCTAACTAGCACGGAGAGGGGTTCTCCTGTGTCTTTGAAAAATGGTGTTGCTGGATGGCAGAACAACCCAGCTTGTACTTTGGGACAGCTGCAAACACGTCCTGCAATGCCAGCACTGCAGCTGGCCATGCTGAGGAACCAAAGCCTCCAGCTTCAGGTAGGTCAGACCCAGGCCTCACAACCCATCGTCATGGTCCATGCAGCCCATTAAGAGCTTTTCCACAACACTGATCCACATACAAACAAACTGATGGGGATAACATGTATTCCGGCTCTGCTGATACCCCTAACTAAACCAAATGATCCTTACCTAAGTCCTCTCCCAAAGCCATTCTCCATACTCTGCAAAGCAAAGCCCTGACAGAGAAGAGGTGGGCAGAGCTAACAGGGTTTCTTTAGTCTTCACCCATCTGGTCCCAGCATCATTTAAAGTTGGAATTAAAATTTATATCGCTAGGCTAAGGTCACTCTGAAAACTTATGCCAAGGACTACATACATTTGACACCCTGCAGAGAAAAGAAACTGCCTCTGCTTTATCCTGATAGTTTGCTCCCACCACCATGCCAAGGATTTGTCTCCGTGCCCTTCTTAAGCCACTCTGGTGACTATCTAATCCTGTAAAATTTTCTCTCTACAACTAAAGAGCATGCTTTTGTTCATTTTTGGAAGGGATAAAGTCTGTTCTAATCAAATAATTCTAATCAAATTAAGCTAAACTAGACCTCAGCCTTTCAAGTTGGAAAACCATACAAGCTTTGTACAACGTAATTTCTTGTCTCTATATAGAGAGACATCTTGTCTCGTCTAAACATACAGCCAACATTCAGAAACAATGCATATAAAGCCCTGCTCACTCTCTGGGCCTTCAAACACATCCATATTGGTTGTTAGCTTCCTCTTATGCTTTCTCAAGAGCTGCTTCACAGTCTTCTTCCCCAACTTTTCATGTACACGTACTCCAGAGAATCCTCCTTTCTCAGTAGGACGCACTCTTCTGACCCTGCGGGTTCTGGCACGTGATCCTGCCCAGCAGCGCAGTGCCAGGGAAGTCCGGGCTCAGCAGGTTTGAACGACACCGTCTTTCTGAGCATCACCAAAACTATCATTTAAGAAAAAATACCAGCCAGGAAAGCCCCGTCTGGCACCTGCGCTTTGTGCCGGAGGAGGGACAGGCTGCTGCAGCCTGTCTGCTGTAGAGCTGGGGCTACCAGGGCAGGACTCGCAGGTGGGAAGAGTAAGGTCTTCCACAGGCCATCACCTTCTTCAGCAATACCAGACCACACCTAACTCCTCAAGCTTCACTCTACAAACCTGAAGTGAATATAAAATTTAAAGTCTGATTTTCATCCTTCTCCTGAGACCTATCCCAGCACTGTTAAACATTCACTCTGAAAAAGTACTCAATGCCACAGAGGTTCATACCGTTAAAAAAGAAATTTGGAGATTTCCAAATTTTTGTCTCACGGACGGACTGCCCTTTCCTAAACAGAAGAGTACAGAAGGATGATACCAGAGGACCACTCTACCATGGAAGGGCTGTGGGTTTTTAAGATTGCACAGACTCCAAACCTTGCGAATTTTAGAGACCTGCTAGTTCTGGACATGGTGCCAGTGGCTGCACCTCAAGGTAATGTCCCAGTGCTGCACACCTTCCCCCTGAGAGGGCATTGAAAGCAGCTTAGCAGTCAAAGGGAGGTGCCTGAAGGACAACTGGGCAGTATAACATGGGATCTTCCCTACCCCACCTTCTCCCAGACATAGCAGAAGTCAGCAGAGCATGGAGCTCCTCTCAGGACAGCGCATGGCGAGCCCGGGGCCTGGCAGCAAGTCCTCCTCCTTTACAGGACTCTCAAGAGTTGGGCCAGAACTAATTGTTACTGGGTCTCTGTGATCCACATAACCACGCGTTGCGGTCCTGCAGTGCAGTGGAGACTGGGAGTGTATGAGGCAAAAAGCCTGAGGAAAAACCTCATGAGAAAGCATACAGTTGGTCTCGTCATTACCCTGTCATAGCTTTTTAGATGCTCCAGGGGCAAAAAACGAAACAAAGGTATTAATAGCGGTAAGCCACATCTTTCTGTCGCTGCATCAAATCTAAACCAACCCAACACTTGGAGCCCTCATATCCAATTCTCCCCTCCACCCTTTTTTCTTTTGGCGTGGTCAGGCTTTCCCCTCTGCACAGCCTCTCGCCAGTTCAGCCCTGGAACGATTCAGGCAGCTCCCTCCACCCAGCAAGAGTCCTGCCCAAAACGCTGTCCTCCTGCCGGCGTGAGCTCACCGTGACCTTTCAGCAAAGCACAGCCCTTCGTTCCTCCTCGTGTTTAGAGAGGCTTGTGGAGCACTGCCTTACTTTCAGCTTTTGCGCTTCACGCTTAACCAATTCATATTCCTGCAAGAGGAAACAGTGCTGGGCACTACACCGGGTTCAGGCAAGTGGCTTGTCCTGACTGATGGAAGGTAGGTCAGGAGAGGGTTAAGAACATCGTGGAGCAGTGGGGGCATAAGAGAGCTTAGTCTGGAAGCAGTTTAAGTAACCTAAGGAGAATCTGATACAGACCAAAGACACACAAGTACAGATGCATTTAATAGAAGCCTCTCTCTGCTCAAGATCTACAGCTGAGACTCATGCAGCAAAATGTGCTGTTTGGAACATACTGTGCTCCAACCACGATGGCTACAGGAGGAATCAGAGCCAGTATTATGTGCTGGTGCTCTTAAGGACTGAATGTTCACTTAGCACACACGTTTGGGGAACATATATTTATGCATACATTTTGGGATGCAGCACATCCCATCGCGAACTTGGACAGCAGCTTGCTCTTCGATCTAAGAATTTGTCTATTAAGAAATCCCAGTATTGTGTAAGTAAGGGCACAGCCCCACGTGCTGTTCCAGCAGCAGCTGAGCCAGGTTAAGAGGTTACCACCTCCAGCCTGCCCACAGCTGTTTATCCACTGCCCCCCATTAGGGGTTACCACCCTTTTCCATGAGCCACATAACCACATGTGCGGACACTCCCAAATCTGGCTCTGTCAGAATCATCCAGCTTAGCTTAAATACTTTTTAGTAGGTTTATTGTTTGGGCTTCTTTTTTTTTTTGAGCTAGCTCCTCTTGAGAGTGATAGTTTCTTGACTCGGTTCAGCTGCAACTGGAATAGCTTCTCTGACCATGCTCCAATAACACTATTGCAAAATTGCATCTGTCAGTCTCTTCAGTCAAAGCCGGTAAGACTCATCTAAAGATATTGTATTTAATATAAATTCCCTGAACATTCTTTTGTTCACTATCTCGTTGTTTCCCAGGTATTACTGGAAATTTAAATATCTCGCGGTGAACTGATCACTTTTGTTTGCAGGAGTCTGTATTCTCCCTCACCTTATTTAGGGAGATAATCAACACTCTGAAGAAGCCGTCACCAAAACCCCCTCCAGTGCCTCCCCTTTCCAGAGAATTTATAGTCTCCCTTAGGTGGAGAACTGCAAGAATCCAGTAAGTCACTGGGGGACTTTAACAGAGACTGTCAATGCATTTACACTATTAGTATTATTACTTTATTTCATTTTTAATTCTTGGCATATGGGACTGACTTAGAAGACTTGTCAAAGCTTTGGGCCTCACATAGCTGTGCCAGGAGGCAAGAAAGGTAGTTTGGGGAGACAAAAATATTTGCTTCGCTGACCTGTGTTTGGCTCCTAACTAGGTTTGATTTGTATTCATGGCTGTGCATGTACTCTCAGGAACACACATAACTCAGGCCAATTGTATGAGATTGGAGTACAAAGAGAAGCCCTACTTAGGCTCTGACATTTAGCAAGCCAAGAGGTTTGAAAATGGAGCCAAGTCAATTGCCTGGCTTGGCTGTATGAACCAAAACACAAGCCTCGCCACTGGAATTGATTATATACACATGAAAAGAAAATACATAAAATGATACATAAGGTTCTTGTAACCTCCAAGAGCTGATGCCAGAATATGCTCATTGGCTTGGTCCTTCCCTGGCTCAATAGCACAACCGAGCACAGAGCTCAGCCGAGGCCGCGCTCAGGTCTTCATCAGATTAACTCTTCAGCTCAGGTCAAAGCACCCCTTTTCGCATGTTCTAAGATCTAAGTTTTCCCTCAAGCCCTCAGGCAAAGTAGTAGCTGACTACACGCATGCAGGATTTATAGCCCTTAAAGCTGGTGCAAAAGGTGCTACAGCTGCCCACAAGAGGAAAGTAAATTGAATTAAATGAGATTAGGAATCTACACAACAGAGTAGCCAGGAGACTGTTTATGCTAAATGCAAAATACTTCATGAGCCAGTCTCATATAAAGTGTATTTTTCCTCTGCTACAGATCCCATTTATCGCTCAACACAAATTGGGGTCTTTGGCTATGCAATTCTTAGTTTAATTACACTTAATAATTTAGTTAGGAAGCTTAACCCATACAGACTACTACACCGATTTAAACAACAAAAACCAGCAGGCCCTGAAATGTTACATTTCTTGGAAGAATAGAAGTTATTAATAATATTCTTTCCAATGCAAATATTTGTGCCTTTCTGTAGTGTCTCACTATTCTCCAGAAAGATACTTTTTTCTGAGTTTGTAGTACTTGGTATGATTAACTACCAAAGCAACACGTAACGCTTTCAGGAAGGGCTCAAAAGCAGACATTATTCTCTTACTAAATTTTACTACACTAACAAGGCGACTCAACATTGCCCTGGAGATGTGCAGAGCTAACAACATGTTAAGCGTCTTCCAGTAACCCTTGAGCCAGGTGCTATTGGAAGCTTTCTGAAATGATAGCTAAAGAGATCCTCTGAAAAATGAATCAAGCCTTTATCCAAAGACCTTAAAACCTGAGTTACCTCAACTAGGTAACTAGCACTTTTCCCTTTTGAAACACCAAACCCGAGGACTTGAAGCAAATAAAATTTTCCAGAAAGACAGAAAGAACCAAAGGGTAACGCTGCAGGAGCCAGTAATTAGTACGCTACCTGTTGGATAGGTTTCTAATCCCCAGAGTTCCTTGGCAGTAGTCTTAGCCTTGGCGTCTTCATAGCAGGAGTGATAATACATGGTCGTAATGGCCATTAAGGGCCTGCAAAACTCAATCCACAGTTTGCTTTCTGCAACACTGGAGTCCAACATTCAGGTATATCCTATCTTCTTTTAAGGAACATGCTGTCTTGTGCCAGCCAATGCAGGTAAAATGGTCTCATCTTTAGGGTTAAACAGAGTAAAGACTCTCATTATAGTCTCTCAGCTGGTACTCCATGTGACTTTAGCCCAAGCTTGCTGCCTCTTCTCAGATGTGTCTGCTGGCCACATCACTCTTCAGCCACGAAGCAGCGATACCCTGGCCTGCCATGTCCCGGCAGAACACTCTCCTGCTCTCCCAGCCACCCTGATGATGGTTTTGTTGAGGCTGACTTCTCACTCCAAACTAGTTACTTACATTCCCCCTATTTTATTATCTGACAAGGAAAAGTTTTCATTCATCCCCCCAATTAAAACTTAATCTGCATTTTAACTGGAGAATTGTGATACATGTGATGGGGGAAGGTACCACTTACACTGGATATATCTCCTAGGCCAGTTCCAGGTGGTGGCAAGCTATGTAAGTTATTCTGGGAAATCTCAAACAGCTCTGGGATACTCCTCTCTGCCCACCAAAAACTACCTCAGTGAGTAACAAACCCCGTTGGGACCATAATCCACGCTTCCACCCACCCAGGTATTTCATGGTTGATTGCTTTATGCATTTCCATTCAAAATACCTCAGTGGAATTCATGACAAAATGGACTAAAAAACCTCACCAAACTTTGACGAAATAAAGGAGAACTGTGAGAAAACCAGTTATTGCAGAGACAAGCTACATCCAACACAGCATCCAGGCTGTTTCTCTTCCTTCAAACACCTGCTTACATTTCAAAAGCAAAGCCAACACAAGAACCTCCCCTTCGCAGCTGTTAAACCACACCCAGGCTGTACTCTCTGGTAGAGCAGCCATATGATGTTCTCCGATGAAGAACCCATACGATGGCCCTTCCTCTCTCAGACTACTCTGAACGCCGTTAATGAGTTACAAGAAGCTCAAATATCTCAGCAAGCTCTTCTCTCTCTACAAAGCGTGCGTGACCAGAGAGAAGTTGCAAATGAAAGGCGATGCACATCCCTCACCTCAACAGCCACAAGACAGGACAAGCCACAGAAAGTGGCTTAACCGATGTCAGCAGTGGGATAAGCAGATTTTGAGGGTCTGGGGGTTGCAGATACCTCTGCACATGCCTTATCTAAGTGTGCCCATAGCCTGTATCCTGCAAACAATGAAAGATTCAGTGGCTTCTAAAACCAGCTTTGAGAGCTAGCTGCAGAAGTGCTACAATGCCGTGGTACGGAGTGCAGACCGGCTCCCCGGTACTCCATCCAAATCCTTTGCTCCTGCCACCTGCACTGTTCCCTCCATGCTTTGGATGAACTACTGCGTTCCCAGGGAAGTACTGAGACCTGATCATCAGCTAGATGTAAACTGGTAGGCCGCCACTGAAGTTACAACTAATTGATATCGTGGTTTGCTCCCCCAGGTCTACTCACATGGTCCAAGAAATAGATACCTTTTCATATGTTTAATGGATTCCGTCTTTAGATTGCAGCTTCTTCCAGAAGAGAAAACTCAGTTCAGCCAGCTTCACTGGCTCCTCTAACACTCTTTACCCACACTTTTATTGCTCCAAACCTAAATTAAATTACTACTACTACTGTTACTCCTGTATCAATTTCTCTTCAGATTTCAGAAACTCCTGTGTTCTCCTAACAGAAAGCAGGAGGAGTTCAAGAGCGCATTCAGACTCTCCCATTTAATTTGAGATTTAGTCCTTTCTAATTCAAAGATATTTCATTTGAAAGTGCTTTTGCCATATAATAAACAGATAATAAACAGATTCTTGATTTCCTACAATAAAAAGAGAAAAGACTATAAACTTCAAACTTTTGAAAGGGCACACGGGACTATTCTTTAATTTTACTCTTTGGCTGTGGAACTTATACTCATTAAAAGTGAAAAGTTGAGATCTGATTACTATTTTTGCTTTTAAAGTTTGCATTTCTACCCCCCAAACAAAAGGCAAAACGGGCTGATGTGCTTTCACTTCCCATTTTTAGATGTTTTTACTTCCTGTTGCAATGTGGCACCAAAATATGAAGTTTGGATTTCCTAGAGTGCAAAGAAGCAAGCAAGTAACTACACATATCTCCTTTCAGAAAACCTCTTTACAACAGTGTTACATTAAAGATACAAAATATTTTCAATATTTTATAAACTATGAGTTTTGGCGACTAAGTGACAGAAAGGGTAGGAAAATGGACCGACTCTTTCCTTGCTATGAATCATCCTGATGTGCTCATGATCTAAATATGTAATTGCTTCCTTGTTTTGCTGTATTTTTCTGCAGAATAAATATGTATTAATAGTAAAAATAGTATAATTGACCTTACAGATGTAAATGAAGATTGGATTCATAACAGCTAGCATGAGACGGCCAACAGTCTACCATGATGGGATGGGGAAGGGCAAGGAAGAACAAAAGTTTCAGTCCCCTCATTTTACTGTTGGAAATGGAAATATGACATAATATATAAGGCCGTATTTCCAAAGATGCTAAGCTCCTGTATATCCTGTTGTCGTACTATGGCAACAAGTACCCTGAAGGTCTGAAAATTTGATTTTTATCTGAAGGTAGGAAAGGGGTAGGGAAGAACCAGGATCCACACCGCGGGGATGAACAGCTTTCTGGATCTCACTGGAGATGGAACCGTATCCACGCAGCATCTCCGCGCTGCAGCCCGGGCGCAGACGCAGCTGCTGGCCCTGCCCAAGCAGGGGCACACCCTCGCTCCCGCCGCAGCTTGCCAAGTCCTAAATGTCGAGCTGTCTCTTCACAGCAAAGCAAAATAGAGCCTCGCGGTCCACGTGCAAATCAACAGCACATGTACGAGTTTTCCCT
>NW_010542904.1:33728-66868 GCF_000687285.1 Phaethon lepturus
TTGGTTTGACTGTAGAGTTCAGAACGTCCCGTGCTTTAAAGGGTGTTTGGGAACTCTGCTTTTTCCTACAGCTTGGAAAAAACTTAAATTACTGTTTCATTAGAAGCTGTTATTTCAAAACTTGTTTCCATTCCTAAACAGAACCATAACGATCCACCCAATACTCTCAATGCAAACACACTTAACACAAAATGGTTTTTAGAACAACCATGCATTTCAAGATTTCCTGGTAATATACATTGCTGTTAAAGCAAATATTTTTCCATAGGTTTTGAGTCCGTGTTATCGGGGTTGCAATAAATTTTGTTATTCCCCACATAAAGATGTTAAAAATAGAAAAGCATTATGTGTCAAGCGAATTATTTCTGTTGGATCAAATGAATCCATCTCATCCTGATTCCCAAACTTAATTCTAAACATTTCTTGAAGGAACTGAAAAATATGTAAATATGAACAATCATTTGAAATAAAAATATGCAGTGTATGCTCTGAAAATATTGACACTGAATGATTGACGTTATCAAAGGATCTTTTTGCCTCAAGATATCTAAATGAAATTAAATTGTTTCTGACAAGTTCCTGAAGAAATTTTTAGTTCAAATGAAACCATATTTTCAAAGAAAAACATTTCAGAGAAAAATCCGTCTCTCACCCATTTAGCACAGAGTCCCTACGCATCTCGTTAATAGAGGGGAGCTGTTTGCCGTGGCGTAACTTTCATTCTGAATTTGCCTATTTTTAGTGCCCTGTGTCAGAACTCAGTGGCAATTTGGGGATTTTGCTTTCTTCTTTTTTTTTTTTTTTTTTGTGGTTTTGTCTCAATATGAGTCATTTGTGCTGTACATTGATGTTACTGCTGTTTGTAAACAGTGGATTATGAGCTGTTCCTAAAAACTAGAACAGGTTTTACCAGAAGGGTGCCCGGCTACTGCCTTTCCTTTAGCTTTTCTTTCTCCTGTTCTGTGTGCATTTAGCTACACGCTCAATTCCACGTATTCTTGTAAATGTAAGAGCAGAATAAATTTAGGAACCACAGCGCTTTCAGCTGCCCCACCTCATTCTCACACCAGAGGTTTCTACACTACTCCTTACAGTCAGCTACTACAGACATGCATGAGCAGCAAACCACCGCTGCCTCCAAGGCATGTCTTGTCTCCACGCTTATCTGCAGTATTTTTCTCACGCCAAGTCGCATGGGGTAGATTCTGGGGCTGTTATTTATTTTTGCAACATGGGTGTAGTGAAATCAGGAAAACTCAAAATAGTGTACGAATGGTCAATAGAAACAGAAATGAAAAGTGAAATTAGTTTCAGACAGAAACTCAATAGTGTAAACATTTTTCGGGTCGGGGTGTCCAGCCTTCTCAGCCCTAGGGTCAGTGGCTAGTTTTGGGAGCCCTTGTGGGTCGTATGGATCAAGTGGCCCAAGTAGCTAAAGCATCTGGCTGGATGTAAACACTGTAGGTGGATTTCAACTTACAGGCTTTCTAAGCTTTCCTTTGAATATTCCTCTTCTCCTCCAAGACAAAAGGCTGGTAAAAAAATGATCGAAGCGGCTTTGTAATGCTTCCACTAAGAGTCTCTAGCAGTGACACTGCATGCAGAGCCTCTCTCATGCTGTATCAGCATTTCTGCTTCCATGCTAAAAACTGGAAGTGAAAAGCCATCTTGTTAGAATAACCCAGAATCGAGAAGAAGTATGGAGCCAGGCTGCAAAACCAGAAAAAAATCAGAGGGAAGTAGGTGACCAAAAAGGAGGAAGAAGATGGTTTCTAAATACTGCTTGTATTTGCCTAACTGGGTAGCAGAGTTACCAATTAACAAATCCAGTAAAAGGAAATCTGCATTTTAACCACATTTCTTATGGCAATGCATGGAAACATTTCTTGTTGGAGTCATTTCTATCCCTCACTTTTTCTCTCCCTAAAGGTATCTATACCCATCTCGTAAGAAAGCTGTGAAATTCAGCTGGTAAATTTTTGTCATATAAAGGACAGGGCTGAAGAAATGCAAGATTATTTCATAACAGTTTCTCAATAGCAAGGTTTTTGATCTTCATAATATTATCCAGAAATAAGACAGATATTTCTGCTCAGCTGAACCCAGCTGGCTGTGTGGAAAACATTTCAAAATCTGCCACAGATCTTTTTTTTTTCCTTGATGTCTCTTAATTTAGTTAAAACAAATCAATTAAACGTCCTAATCACAACTGAAATACATAATTATATTGTGCACTCAGTTCAGTGCATGCTAATGAAGCAATCACCACCTTATTAGTCACTCTTGAAAACTAAACTCAAGTGGGAGCTGAAAAATGTTTTTCTGTATCTTCGAACAAGGCACTTGATCCAGTCTTCACTTATTTCTAAACGTTAAACTTGAGCAAAAACAAGCAGACAATTATATATAGGATCATTATGCATTCCTTTTTTCGTATAGTAAAATTACAAGAGGAATTATCATCCACTAAGGTGGATCATCTCCTTACAAATTAGATACTATTTTTAACATATATGTTAGTATTTTGCCAAAAACTTGTAGTAAATTCGCATAAAATCAAAAAGACAGTACACAACTCTCTTAAAATTACTTTGCTATAATGTCTACCTCCAGGTAGGCTCCTAAACAGATAGGCTTGATTTTAAAAAAATTGTAAACATAGTCTGCTGCTGTGTATTGACATGTATTGGAGGTGAAGGTGTTCAAACTACCGATCCTCAAACCTGCTACCATCTTCACAGAATCACAGAATCATTAAGGTTGGAAAAGACCTTTAAGATCATCAAGTCCAACCATCAACACAACACCTTTTGTAGGTAAATCTTCTCTCAGCTACATATACATAACCCACATGAAACCTGCAGATCTGCCTAGCTGGAGGAAGGCCAGTTCAAAACAAAATTTGCATAATTTGCCACGGAAAATAGTTGGTGAAACACTTTACCGAAGGATTCTCATCTGAATACCACTGCAGCTTTGTGTACTTCCTCCCCTATTAACAACCAAAGCCCAACGTGCCAGTACCATTAGAAGAGGTGGGTGCACACAGATGTGGTCTGTGGCCTTCCTTCATTCCACCCAGGCAGTGGATGGAGACGGGGCAGGGTCCCGTCCGCCTGCGTCATATGGCTTCAGACCAGATCTCCTGGTCCAGCCACCCCTAACGCTAGCAGCAGCCGGGCCACGGAGATGGGGGCCCTGCACAGGTCCTTCCTCTCCCTCCTCAAGCTGCTGCTGCCACGGTTATTGCAGTCCCTGGTACGTCAGGCTGGGCAGGCACCGACAGCAGCGAGGACGCGCTGGGGAGCGGGGTGGGGAGGTACCCGGCAGCCGGGAAGAACAAAAGGAGCAGGAGGCGTCTACAGCCCGCAAAAGCCGACACGTGGCATCGTGACACAAAACACAGTAGCCTTAATTCACCACTACCTTGAACCCTGTACACGGCTGCATAAAGTTGCCATGCATTTTTAGGATATCAACTCACAGAGGCAAAGGTTATCTTCTGAATTTGTTACAGCACACCAGCAATGGAGCTACGGTTTCTCAGCGTAACAGCAACACACGATAGATTGATAATAATTTTGACAAGGCACCATTTAGACCCACTTGGATCACAAGCGTGCTGCGGAGAAGGATTTGCCCAGTAGGCTAAGAACCTGAGACACCCCTCCCAAAATACACTCTGCAAGGCTCAATATAGTTTCGTACCAGGAATGAGCAACTTGGAACTCTTTATACCTTGGATGTGTCCTCTGTTTTGTGGCTACTCAAATACTTCATCCCAAATCTAATTTAGATGAAAAGTATTTTGGTGAGTGTGCTTTGCCTGCCTAAACAGAAATATTATAGCAGCTACTTAAATGGTAATTGATAAATGCATAAAATTACTACCATTCAAACTGCAAATCAGTTAGCAAAATTCAATGAAAGTTTAAACATTTCATTGCATTAATGATATAAATGCATAAATTTACAGAGGATAGCATCCAGGCATTTGGCAGTCTTCCACTGTATTTACTTAAAGGTGATAATGCATTTAAAAAGCACTTGAAGCAGAATATGTATTAAGCACTACTAAACTTGCATAGATTTATTAGCACAAGCTTTTAGACTGTCTCTGCCCTGAAGCAAACTCTTTTTTATTTCTGGAAATTAAAAAAAATAGAGCAATACATCATTTTAAGACAGATCAGAGAGGTTGGTATGGTAGTTATCTTAAAATACTGTATTTCTTCATGACAAGCGTAGTTTTGTAGCCTTTAGCTTCTATGTGACTGACTGATAGGACTGCCTAAGAAACGTTGATAATACCCACAGGATGTTTCCTTTACATGTTTGTGGAAAAAAAGGTAGCTTGGAAAATTCTCTAGCATCTCCAGAGACTAATGATCTGACACCTCTAGCACTTTAAAATTCCCG
This sequence comes from Phaethon lepturus, assembly GCF_000687285.1. Taxonomy (NCBI): domain Eukaryota; kingdom Metazoa; phylum Chordata; class Aves; order Phaethontiformes; family Phaethontidae; genus Phaethon; species Phaethon lepturus. Next base: position 38,148 of record NW_010542904.1, read on the forward strand.
GGTTTTTCAGACAGTGTTGAAATCCTGTCCACCTAGAAGAAAAATCGGATGCCTTTAATGGTGCTGCTAGCCAGGCATTTTAAATTCTTTTGGGGAACTTCAGCTGACAAACATTATTCTTACAACAGATGTGAGCAAAGAGAGCAAGAAAATATTTGCAGGTATTTAATGGTATTTGCAAAAGTGTTCCATTAGCATTTGCAGGATAGAGCATGTGCAAAAAGAAGTACCCTAAATACTAAATAATACGTATCTCAGGATAAACCCATAAGCTGGATATGTGCCTGCATTATCTTCACAGAAGACAGATCAGCAGAAGATCTTGAAAAGTAAGTGGGAGGCAGGGCTTAGGACTCCTCTCTGAGCTGGAATAAAACAACGTGATTTAGATATGGTCAAACCTGGGAATTGTGTGTGTTGTGTTGCACACAACAGTCATAGGCCGCGTCAGCTTGCGATGGACTCCCATGTCTGCGTTTCAGGAACAGTATTAGCAAAAAATATTTGTGGCTAAAGAATTAAATTCAAGTAAACCCATCCATTGTGAAGGGTTCACATGCTCTGTTCCGATATGTCAAGGCTCCTAAATGCACCTGAACCTTAAACACAAAGGTCAGTGCCTTCAATTTTGTACAGAGGACATGGAAGAAGGGTGGCATTTCTGGTGCAATGCAAGGCTCAGCATTCATGTCCCCAGAGTTCTGCGTCAGGGCTCTCTCTATAGGCCACCATGTCTTCCTAATTAGTGTTCTTATCACTGTAAAAAACAACATAAATTAGTGAAGATTTGTCGCATCAAGCTTCCCCGTTCCCGTCGGAGTCAGAGATGCTGGCACTGTATGGCCTGCATCGTGAAGCCAGCACAACTACCTCTGGCTGCCATGGTAGGAGCAAAACAGAACTTATTCCAAGTGCCCACATAAGAAATCTTTCATCATCCCACTAACTTTTTTCACTTTTTTCACTTTTTCACATAAAACCCCCAGGGAACAGCAGGCCCTGGTACTGTGACAATGCTCTGTTTGCAAAGGAGCGCCCACGGAAAGCTCAGCACACCTTCCCTCTCTCCTCTCTCATGGGCTGAGGCCAAATTCCCCACTGCCTCATGCCTGGTACAGTCGGCAACGCAGAGTGCGTGTGTAAACACGGCCCTTCTGATCTGCTGCAGATAGATATACACGTCCTGCACTTGTGTTTTTGTGTCTATACTTACAGCACAGGCACGCTTCTCTTGGCTGGTACGGGTTCTGAATGGGTGAGCTGAAATGAGTAGATGACGGAGAATTCTCTCCGTTTCAAGGCTTTTCTGGCCAAAATCCTCCCTAGGATTCAACTCGGTAAGATCCTTAAATACAACTGAGAGCAGAATTTGGCTTGGGGAGTGTTTCCCCATTTTGCTCCCTAGAGCTTTTCATTACCGCCTTCTAAATCTGTAACGAAATCAGCAGTGTTTTTACGGTGCTCTGTATCAGAGCGTTGCTAATAAGTAGCTCCATTAAAAATAGTAAACATAAATCATTTATTCATTTTATGCATTTCTAAGTCCACTTGAGAATATTTTTGGCTGAGCTAACACAGAAGTAAGGGTGTAAATTATTATCTTACTACAGCAATCAGTTAATAAGGCTGTTATGAGAGATGTTTGTTAGGAGGTTCTGGGGTGCCCAGAGGCTACTGAAGTCATTGTCTGGGGAAGAACACCACCGCCGGAGCTAGCAGGAGTCTGATGGCACCCAACCAAACCCCTCGAGGCCTCTGTCTGCCAATTAGCTGAAAGGAGAGCGCAGACATCAGGTCTGAGCCGGGGAGCCGTAAACGTGCGAGCAGGTAGGAACCCTGGGCGCAGGCTCTCGCGCAGCAGAGGAGTGCCCGGGGCCCCCCTCGAGGACACTGGCAGGGCTCAGTTGATGGGGAGGGGTGGGAGAAGGACAGGGAAGTGGGTTCAGTTTCCTCCGCTCCCCCAAAACGGCAGCAGCCTTTTCTGGGCTCCACTGCCTCCTCAGGCCGAGGTGCAGGGCTCTGCACCTCTGCAGCTGCCGGTCTCTCGTTGCTCCCCTTGCCAGCTCCCAGTCCCCACCATGGGACCAGCTGAGCACCTTGATGCAGCTCTGCTTTCCCCACTACACCATTCTTCTGGTGTGAGGACCCCAAACGCTTTCATTCTGCCCCAGGAGGGAATAGCTCCTTTATTCAGTCTCCTGCTGCACCCGTGACAGGTCCACATCCAGACCGGTGTCGTAATGACCAAAAGCCATCGACTGTCTGACCGTGGCCGGATGGCCTTTGCTTCCACCATATTTCCAGAGAGGCTGATACCACAAAAACCACTCTCATAACTGGCACCTTCAGTCCGGAGGCCAAGGACGACATGCATTTTAAGATTAAATTCTAAAGCTAAGGTTCAAGGAGAGCTGCACGCAGGGGCACCTTGCTCTTCTTCTGCCTGATTTCTGCCCGTTCAGTGCTCTATAACTTCTATTTTCCATTTGCCATCGCAGCAGCAGGGGTGACAAGAGCTAAATACCTCCATTAGTGACTTGCAGAAGGAAGGTTAACGCAGTCTTCTGAAACCGAAGGAAAACCACAGCTGTCCACCCTCAGCCTCGGGTGTGTCAAGGAACCTGTCCATAAGGGAAGTGTTTCTGGTTATGAATTATATACTACAAAATCCCCGTGGCCCTATTAGCAATGCACTTCGAGGTGCTCCAGGGGTAGCCTGTACTAGAAGCTAAATTCTCCCCGTGGGACGGAAGAAATACTATAGTAGTTGCCGGCGAAGGGAGGGGAAGAAGCCACTTTCTGAGGTACTTCAAAGCCAAACAATCTGACTCCTCCTGTCCAACATCAACAGGGGATGATCTTATGTAATGTCAAAACACTTACTTACACTGATTTGCAGCATAGAAATGATTTTAAAAATGCTGGCCCTTTTACTTGTCCTCCCTAATGTAGCTAGCTCTCAAAACATGACTGTATGAGAGATACCCCATTTAACTTGCACATGGGAGACTCCATTTACTTGAGACAAAACAGTCCAATATATTCCAGATCTATCCTACAGTTTAGGATAGTACCTCAGTAGAGGACTGTTCCTTGTCAGTGAGGGAAATACTGTCATTCCCATTTTGCAGACGGTAAATTGAGAAAGAACGGGGTTGAATAGCTAATCCAAGGACACAGGAAAATCTGTAGGCAGGCTGAAAAGTGAACCGAGATCTCCCGACTTCATTCAGTGGGACTGTTTTGGGCAGGTTATTCTCCTCTCTCAGGAGATTCAGTAAAACTTTCAACAAATCTAGCATGGATGTCGCAGAGCTGACACTGTCTCAGGGAGCAATTCCTCCACTGGAAGAATGCAGATGGAAAATAAATATTAGAGACATCCAATCTATTATTTTATAATCTATCAAGTTTTATGCTGGGAACGACTTGCTCGGAAGTACAACAGGATTTCTGTTTGAATGGGGATGGCAGGACTGGAGCCTTGGTATCTGATCTCACTGCTGGAATTCATCTGGCAGGAAGAGAGCTCTGTCTGCTTATATTGCAGGTTTTTACTAATCCTTTGATTCTTCTAACATATCTCTGTCTGGAGTGTTAACCTTTGGTGCAGAGGCTGTGCTCTCCTTCATACCTCTTCAACACCTAGCATGCTGAGACCTGATTTCAGATGGGAGCTGCTCTCAAACCAATATAACAAGAACAACAGTGAACTTCATTTGCTCCCACAGCGACATCTCTCCTTGGACAACCATTGCCCTGACAGAGCTCTAGCATCTCTCTGCCTAGATATAGACTCTCCTTAATATCAACAGTGAGACATTGCAGAACCATTCATTATACAATACAGTTCAATTGACACTTTACAAGATGACTTCACTTTTAAAGAGATTAAGTTGATTCCTTCCTCTAAATTCAGTAGCTACCCCAGCTATGCCTCCTTGAGAAAACTTCAGCTGACAAGAGTCATGAATTATAACCAGGATAAAATGTTTCATTAAAACACAGATAGGGGAACTTAGGAAGCATGTTTTTTTGTATGGATAAAACTAATTTTGCTTCAAAAGCAAATACTTAGCCATTTTTCAGGTCACTAAGTTGAAGCCTGGATGTTATAAATCCATCATCAATGTTTTCTTATAGCTATAGTAGCTGACACATCTGAATCACTGGGAGCTAAAAGCATGCCAGAAGAAATTAGCACCATCAAAACACATCAGAAGGAGACGTATAGCAATTGCTTCTCTAACGTACCTGACTGCTGACGGAACAATATTGGCTTGCTTTCTCAGAGAGTGGCCATGCGTAAAAACGAGTTCATAATGAACAAATGTCTGCCCATGAAGGAATTGATTTAAGTATATCAATTAAAAATTAGCCCCAGTATCACTAGAGGGATGGTTTTAAGCATAATTAATGCAAAAAGCTTGATAGCATTCTTCTTGAGGTTCAATCAAGTACCTCTGATGATGGTGCATATGCACCACTCCCTATTTCCAGGGGAGTGTAAATGACTCCCTATTGCAACTGATCCATTTAAGTAGTTGTAAAATCTTGATTATATTCACATTGGATAGGTTTAGTTCAGAATAGAACTGCCCAGAAAATTATTCCTCCCTCCCCCATAAAACATTACCATTTCATTAAAAAAAGATGATGATGATGATGAAGCAATCAATTGTGGATAAAATCATCACAAAGTTCTTGTTTTTCTGGTGAAAAATCCTAGTTACAAAGGAGCTTTTTCCTCAAAAGGTTCAAAGGTCATGTTTATGTCTAGATTCAAGTAAACAACAAATTTGTTGGTAACATTTTGATCAAGAGCATTATTTGCCCTAGACAATACAAATTAATTCACAACCAAAATGAGGTTATGAATTTAATCTGTGAAGGAAGAAAGTCCTAGGGATTACTACTGTTGCATCATTAAGTGTAAGACACTTCTGCAAAAATACGCGTTATGGAGTTTCAAATGTGACTAGTGAGCTGAAATACTCCCAAATGGATGTACGAAGATCTTTTGGTTTTGAAACTGGTTTTGTCTCATACAGTCATAGTACTTGATATTTTTGTCCCTTTCTGTTCTGTGGCAAGAAGGTTGTTCTCGCATGCTGCCATCTGCAGTGCGACGTCTGTGATCTCGTGACAATGAAAGGCACGTGAGGCTCTCCAGAAAGAGAAGAGCTTGCGGTCAGCTGTGGGACATCAGAATAATTCATGGTGACAACTCGTTGCCCAAGTCAGAGAAGTCCCCAGGAAAAAGCATGGCAAAGAGTGAGCTGGGGGCTAGGAAAATCGGTCCGGCACGTGGTATTTCAGGTATCTCTTACATCTATCCCAAAGAACCCATTTTTCTCATTCTTTCCAGAATTTTGTGATACTGGCATGTAAATAATGAAGTCAGAAGAAGTTGTGTCAATGACTTCTGTAAGAAAGATTAAAATTCAGTATTTCTTTTCTTTTTCTTAATATATAAACTGGACAGAACTGTAGGAATCGTGTGGAATTCAGGGCTTCAGAATCTAGATTGTACAGTATGTGTTTGGAAGCATTTATAATAGGAAAAGCATGAGGACATTCTGCCACTTTAAATGCATTTATAGTTCAGGTATATGATACCACCGCAGTTCCAAAAACAAACATCCAAAGAATGTTTTTAATTTTTTTTTTTAAGAAGATATTTATGGCTTAATGTTAAATGATGATGTTTAAAGAAATCTGGAATGGTATTAATCATTTAAACTACTCATTGGTTTAAATACAAACGTGCTGATAGATGAATACGCATCTACTGGTCACATTAACCTGCCTTCACAAAAAAAATATTTCATGTGATACAATGAAATGCTGCAAAAATGAGTCATTACCTTCTAAATCTAAACTAAGACCTTTAAAAAACTGAAATGATGGACGATTTTTAAAAGCCATGTTTCCACATTTTTTGAATACCATGCCTCCATTTTTACTCCTTGATTTCTTCAAGTATTTAGAAATCCCTTCCCACAGCCATTCAAGAGTATTGAAAAGTCAGTGCTCGATTACTCAGCTCTCTGTGACTTGGGACCTCAAAGCCCTGTGCATCATTGACTGCCACATCAGGAAACAGGAGCGTGAATTCGCAATGCTTTTGCTTAGCACACCAGAACTAAACCAGTCTTCAGTGGAAGAGGACAAGGCTCAGGGCTTGGCTCTTCCCGACTCAGTCTACAAACCTGAAGCAGGAGTAGTGGGAGGCATACGTGTGCGTCTTCAGGCTTTCAATATTCTCCTTGGTTGCTGCATCAGTTTTAACAGCTATAATTTATATCATGCTCATAGGAGGAATAGGAAGCAGTAATCTGCTTTGCAGCCACAGCTCCTGTATCATGTGTTCCACCATTATTTAAAGATTGGCTTGTGCAACTACTCCATTTATTACTGGTTTGTTTTCCCTTTTGTTGCAAGAATCAAGCTGACAGCTAAACACATGTACCTACAATATGAAATCATGCTTCACAAAAAAAGCCTAAGATGTTATACTCTTGGCCCATGCCCTGAACACTGACAGAAATGCACCACAGCTGCGCTGCCCTGAGAATGACAAAGATGCAACGGCAGAATCACAAGATACAGGCACTCGTCTCCAAGAGCAAGTCCACCAGAGCTGTGGTTCAGGCTGCAGTGGAAGCTGTAGAAGACAAGTTCAGGCAGATGACAGGATGACAGATGGTAAGGCAATGATAAACCTGGGGAATAGACAGATCTTTAGCTACCAAAGGGAACTTGCTAATATATCTGAGAATGCCTTTTTGGTTAATCCTGGCATAAATTGTAACACTTGCCAAGAGAGGCAAGCGCCTTTCTATCCCATACATTGCAAGAGAGTCTTCTTGACATGGTCAGAGCCACCACCACAGCCTCTCTTCCCAAAATACATCTGCACACGACAGGGAGAACAGAAACACACCAATCCTCATATGGCTTTTTTTTAACCAAGCAAATCTAAGCACATAGTGACAGAAATTCTGGTATGATACTGCTTAAATTCAGCTGGTCACATGCTGACCCTTCCTTTGGACTTCTTAATTTCAAAGTTTAGGGTTTTGCACACCAAAGGTGAAGACAGTCTCCTTCATGTCCTGGGTGGGTTGATAGATGACCCATATCACAGACAACAGCAGGACTGGGTGGTGTCTTTCTGCAAGTTTCCAGCACTCCCAGGAAAGTGTCTCAGAGAACCCACCACATTATTGCAAGAGGATTACATTATTCCTGATGCAGTAGGGAAAAAAAACATTCTGTATTGTAATGTGAACACAATGTAGCCTTTTTGCACAGCAAAAGCCTCCAGCCACAACAGCAGCAAGAATTAAAACCACACTTACAAGATGTCCAGATACGGTATATGTTTTATCATTATTCTGCAGACATATGCTTTGTGTGACTTGGTTCATTTATTTCCTCTTTGTTTTCAAAAGCTAACACACGGCCTTGAACAAAAATTACACTTAATGTTCTATTTGTTCAACTCAGTTAAAATCTCAGCACTTGTTTTGTGGAATTTTACATAATAATGTGCTGGTTTGTATGATTTTTATGTAACTTAATCTCAGTAAACTAGCGTGAAATAATTTAGAAAGTCTATGGAGGGTTTGTGAATTCAGTGTTAGGGACTTGCATTTTATACATTTACTCACTTCAGACTTAAAATTCGATCTGAGTGTGGGAGTTAGTTGCTTCCCTCTCTCTACTTGGAGATAAAGCCCACACTGTGCGACAGGATAAATTCTTCCATCTTACCCAGGACTAGAAGGGAGGGCTGCTAAGCTCTGACGCTCATCTATTCAAATGGAGGACTACTAGAAAAAAAGAGATGGCTACCATTCAGCAAAACCATTTTTCAAGTGCAGACTTCAAAGAGGTGGGAAGTGATTGTCTAGTGGAAGACTGGGATTGCCTGATAGTGCTGATGGGCAGACTGGATGAAAGAGGTGACAAAGGAGATGAGAGATGACAGTCCCTCGCTGATCAGTATGGAAAAAGAACAACAAAGTGCTGGCAGGAGAAAGACAGACAGTATAAACCGGGGGAAACGCCATGAGCAGGGGAAACCTGGACACCTCAAAGATGCCAACCAAGACCCACGATACACCGAAGAGCAGCGGGGAAATCAACACAGGTTTCCTCATTTGTTGTTTTGTTAAACAAAACAACAAAATTTGTTGTTAATATTTTCTGACAAACCTAAAGGATCCCTTTTGAACAAGCCCCTCCCACATAATCTACTTCTCTTTGCTTCACCTACTCAGCCGTCCCAGGCAATGAGAACTGTCAACTGCTGAACAAGGCTGCACCTCTGGGAGATAGTGTTCTTGAACCGGGGGAAATCAAGGGATTAATACAGGCGCTGAGGGTGAGGTCTCATTTTTGTGGAAGGGTAGCACGCATGGCTGGTGTTCCTTAAAGCTGGGAAAAACCCTAGAGGGCTGACCCTGAGCAGTGGGGCCCACACACCGGTCAAGTTGGGGTTGAACTACGGGAGCTTCACCGGGCTCTTGGACAGGGCTGTGCTGTGGCAATGAGTCAGAAATGAGACAGAAGTGATTCACAAAGGATGAAAAAATTCACCACAGGCACCTAGGGCATTAAGAGGCTACACATCTCTGAAAACCCCACAGTGCACCTAACTGCAGCCGTAAGTACCCGGCAACATTAAGAAGTTGGTGCTAGATCGCTTTTGAAAATGACAGCTGGATCTTTCTGAAAGTTTCCCCAAAACCGACCGTTTCTCTTGAGGAAGCCCCTGGAAAACAAACGAGCCATCAGATTTGTAACACTTGAGACTGCATTTCTTGCTCTTATCCTTCTCCGTCTGCTTTCCTTCCTCTTTTTTTGTCTCTTCTGCTTTCGTATGGACAACATATCCAGCCGTGGGATTCTGACATCAGAGCAGAAACTGGTTGCGACAGAGTGATGCATGATGAGCAGAGGAAGAGGAAAGAGGGCAGCACGCAGATGCTAGCAAGATTGACACGTATTCGGCACTGCTCGTCTGCTGTGACGGCACACTGCGCTCGTAATTTTGATGTGACTGACACGAAGGACTGTCTTCATTCTTGCTTCAGCTGAAGCTACGCTGCAGTTACGAAGGTTCTGAAATGCTCAGCATGCATGTTTTAAATTACGGCTAATTCATTTTGATATGCCTTTTTCTTGGATCCGTAGACAAAATGACTGCAGCGGGGTTTGAAAAAAATCAAAGGCAGGTTTCCCTGGGAGATACACATCAAGCTATGCCTGTGTCTCTAGAGTGTTGCAATACAGCTCATAGCAACCAAGGAGAAATCAGTTCTCCTTTCCATGGCAAGGGTTTGAAAAACAAAACAATTTCTTGTATCTTAAGAAAAACAGCTTCAGCAGATTGGTTAAGACAACTTCCTCTGTATTTTTTGAGGACTGACCAACATCAGGACCGCATCTCCCGCAAAGTCAAGATTAAGCCTGTCGCGTAAAGAAATCATTATTATACCTAGATTTCTGTTAAGGTTTCAAGGTAGTGTGGAACTTACTTGCCAGCGAGAGGCGGGGGTGCAGAGGAGAGTAATGAAGTTACAGTCCTTTATTGTACCAATGCAACTCGAGACTTTTTTTAGGATGTTATCTATCAGTCTGTCTGGCAAATGTCTGTCTGGTAATAATGTATCCGTCTGCTGAAACAAGCCTAAATAATGCAACATTATATCAATAATTAATAGGCACATAGGTCAACAAGTTCAAGATTGTTACAGGCAAGCCAGACCCGAAGGGAAGGGTCGGTTTCGGGCAGCTGCCAGGCCCGCCGCGGCAAGCGCAGCGTTGCGGGAGCGTTTGCAGCACGCATGCCAGCGCATGGCGCACGGGCAGCGCGGCTCTCCACGCTTACATCCGCTCGGTTCCCATTTGCTCGGGGAAAACAGGAACCTGCTGGGGCGGCGCTTCCCAGGGAACGGGATCGCTCCGCTTGAGGAAGAGGGGCAGAACCTGCCCTTTGATACATACCCCCTCTGAAATTCCCAGAAATGCTATGTTCACCACCAAAGGAATCACAGAATCATAGGATCACAGAATCATTAAGGTTGGAAAGGACCTTTAAGACCATCAAGTCCAACCATCAACCCAACACCACTATGCCCACTAAACCATGTCCCCAAGTGCCACATCTACATGTTTTTTAAACGCTTCCAGTGATGGTGACTCCACTATCTCCTGAACAGCTCCAAAGGTTGCTGTTTCCACCATTGGACGTACAAATCTGGCACACAAGATCAATTTTTTTGTTCTAAACAAAAGAGAGACTTTATCTCATCTACTTTTACCTGTCTAACAGGTGCCAGAGCCTAGCTGAGGCTTTCACTATAGTCAGAGAAACAGGTATGTTCAGATGACAGCTCACATCACCCCAAGGAAGGGCTTCTAAGAGAGATGGGAAGAAGCACCCTCTGAAGGTACCCCTCTCCACAGAGGAAGGCCAGACAAATACCTTGGGCTAGACAGTTTTTATACTGCTAAACATGATCAAACAAACCAACTCCACGCAAAATGTTGAACTCTGCAGCCTTCCCATGACTGAGTTGTCCAGGGAACATCAGTGAGATCACGTCTCCTGGAATGGCGGCAGCAGCACCCAAGGCAGGTTGATCTTCAAGCCTCTGGAGATATGTACACAGCTCCAGTGAGCTCTGAGCTCATGCTCACTGCAGCACTGCCCCACCAGAAAGAGAAGTTAGCTCACAGAAGAAAAGAAGCATTAGAGTATCCCATGTTCTTGATTTGGGAACCTAACTTCTCTAAGCACATATAGTAGCAGCAGATGAAATGCAAGCAAAATAGGTGTTGCTGATTTCAGTACAAGCTGACTATAACAGTAGCTGAGACCTCACCTACTGACTGAGAAAATCTGTGCCTGAAGTAACCTGAAGTATTTCCAAATGGAAAGAGAAAAGAATCAAACTTACCATATAAAAATGAAATCAAAATGAGAGGAGACATCAGAATAGAAATACGGAGAATGAGGTATTAAAATAATGTCTCTCTTCTGAGAAGAGTGCAGAAAGTCATGGTATTTTGCTAATTGTAATTCCTCATCAGCAGTCAAACCAGGAGGGTGGGCTCCCATCCAGTATAGAAACCTCCTGACATTACTTGGGATCCTGAAACATAAATGCAAGATTGAGGTTGCTATTTGTAAAACAAATGGAGGCAGACTTTGATTGTGAAGACTTCATCACCTGCAGCTATGGTCAAGCATCCACATACCATGTGTTCAAGCTGATCTGTGCGCACACACACCCTACACAATGGGACCCCTTAAGAATAAAATTGTTACATGCACAAGTATGGTGTGGACATAGTATCTTCGTGAATACACTATGTATGTTAAACTTGTCTTAGTATTATTAACTTAAATGCGTGGGAGAAAAAGTTAGATTTTGCTGGGGTTTTTTTGGTTGGTCATTCGGGTTTCGGGTTTTTAAACACAGGTCTTGTATAAGAAGACACGGCAAACATCACAGCTACATTTTCAGAAAACCACAGCCTACTTACAACCGAGGCAGTACAAAAGGGAAACTGAAAGTAGAAAAGAGAATCACAAGCTGCAAAGGCAATTCTAGTAACAAGTCATTTTAAAAAGCAGATGACCAAGATAGAAAAAACCCAAATTAATATTTACAGTAAACTTTGCTTTTAACATTGTGTGATAAGTTAGTTACTGAAGATTTTGTCAAAGGGATTTTCTTCAGAATGAAGTCCTAGAATATACGGAGGCTGTTTTGTCCTCTAGCCTGTTTCTAAATAGAAAACACTGATCCTGCTCACTCAAGGAATTCCACCAAGTGCAGAGGAGTGACACCACCAAGAAGTGTGGTCAATACATGATCCATTTCTGAACTAAGAAGAATTCGTAACAGGAAAGTCATGCAGTCCCGCAGTTCATACAGTCAAGGCTCTCAAGAATGCACTATGAAGCTTTTCTATTTTCTTCTTTTAACCGAGCACGTGGCTTTTGGGTTGAAGTGTGCAAAAGCACCAGAGGACTTGTATGCATCACCTCATATTCAAGAGATCTAAGGACTCAAGAGCAGATTCTACAGAAATTAGTTCCTAAATGCTGAAGCCACTTTTTCTCTCACACTCGCTGCCCAGATAACGCCGTGCTGCTTTCTTGGGAGTTTCTGACCCGCCAAGGAATCCAGCTGTGGTAGCGGATGAGCGGGGCTGTACTCAGTCAGAGTGCGCACCCGCTGAATTATGGAAATCTGCATTTAGCCTGACGATGGTAAGCTTTTACAATAAACACCAACACAATTTATTTCTCTAACTTGCCTCAGGCCAGAGGTCCACATTGCCTAAGGAGGACGGGCCCTGGAAAGTGCAAGGGGCCCCGCATCGCTGGGCAGTGACAGAGGAGCAGGAACGCAGCACTTTGCTCCTAATAAGGGCCATGTCTCCATCCCCTCCCGGCTTCCGTGGGAGCAAAATCAGCTGCTTACGAGCCCCATTTATACACCTGAAATCCTACGGATGATCCTGGACATGGCTAAAGAGCAAAATGTAGCTCTGAGGGCATCTGCAAATGATTCCAAGATGCAAGACATTGAACAGGAAAAGGAAGTATCTGGCGCCTTGGTGGAGGGTAAATTTTCTGGATTAAAGACACTATAGTTCTACAGAAATGATCAGATGAGAGTACTCCTGGCAAGTGGTGCAGTATGTAATTTTATAAAGAGCCTTAGGGACATAGGCACCCAATTCCCTTTCAATCTCAGCAGCTAATTCCCTTCTCCTCCTTTGAACATGCACCTCGGTTATGGGGGATGTCATTAGGTTCCCTCCTTCTCTCCTAAGGGTAAAACTACAAAGGCCTTTTTTTCCCGATGCATGGAATTGGATTTCCAAGGTTCACTTCTGGACTAAGAGCAACCACCTCATAGTTCAAAAGAAATTACATTTATCATAAAGACACCTTTCCCTCAACTTAGTTGTCCTGAAATCAGAAAGCACCTACACATGGTCCTCACCATCTTCTGACTCTTGCACAGTTCTATTTCTCTGACCTCTCTTTATGCTAGCTCCTTTCTTTTTTTTAAAACTAATTTCCTCTGTTCTATAATGCAAAATACTTTTCAGCAATTTAGACAAAAGAACTGGACTGCAAGAGGTACTTTGTTCTCATAGGAGAAGTCTGGGAGCCAGCAAATTCACATGGTTCATTTTGTATGTCCAGTTACTCGATCCCAACTCCTTTCTCACCCATATGGTAGGAAGGATTATTCTTCTATTCATGCCTCACAGTCTTTTAATGGATTTAGGGCACAGCTCTTAAAAATGTATAAGAGAGACGGGCATCGCATGATTTTGCTATGGATATTTTATGAGCAAGTCTGGGTGCATGCTGTGTGCTTGAAACAAAAGACTGCACAATTTGCTACCAGGGCAGGATGTGTGTTATTATGTCTTGCACTGAAGGCTTCCGAGAAGTCTTGGGCAAGAAAAACAACAAAACAAAGGCATGGGAGAGACACTGTGATCTAGTAAATGGGTCAAGACAGCACCGATACACTGCATTCATTGTTATTAAGACATATAATTCAGTCATTTGTCAGAGAACAAATGCAATTTAGGAAGCAGCAGCCTGGCCCATCCTTTTTTATTGGCTGTTATTTGAGGGTTGCATTTGTCAGTTAATTCATTTAAACTACTACCTTGAAAAGATGATACCAGTACCTAGGGTTTTTTTACTTCTGCACCTGCAGCAGCCATCATAAGATGTTTTGGTACCAAGAAACACTTCAGCCATTATTTATCACTGGAGTAATTCATTTACATCTGGAGCACAGACTTCCACTGCTACTGGACTGATTATAGGTTTTGGTTAACATTTTTCAGAGTATTCAACTGACAAAGAACACATCAACTATGTTCAGGCATCTGAAGCTTTAAGATGTGTTTTCAAAGAAACACACCTAAGGGAATCTCCTTTCCTGAGGAAGCTGGGATGTGCTCAGCACTCAGCACCTTCCCATTTCCAGCTTGACTGCAATTCCTTTGACACATCTGTAGGGTAAGATCATACTCACTTAGGCCTAGGTCTACCAATCGTTACTAAATGCGACAGGTTGGATGCAACCTCCAGCCCAGCAAGTCCTGAAAACAGCTGACTGCCAGATGCTGGGAGGGCATCCCAGGAAGGAAAGCTACATTCACGGTTTCTTACCTTCTTTCCCTACCTTGAGACATGACATGGGTAGAGTGGCCCCTTCTCCTAATCCAGTACAAAATTTTCCTCCTTCATATTATAATCACTGTGATATGCATAAGCAAGAGCATGATGAATAAGGACATGATACCCCATCCAGACCTTCTTCCCTAGGGAGCGTTTCCGCTGTATGCAAGAGCAACAACCCAAATTCTCTGTCAACTTCAGCTGGAACTTGCAGACACTGGCAGGTGGTGTTCCTTCTGTGGGTTGTAATCTCATTTATCACGGTGGGCCTATATACAAGAAATGACGCACTAAAGCTCTTGCAATGCTTAATCTATTCATTGGAAGGGATGGACACAGGATAGAAGTAGGGATACATGCGCACAATCCACTGCTCATCAGGCTTTCCAGATCTACTTCCCCACCACTGCTGAAAATACAGCAAATACAGCAAATGCTATTTATATTTTCTTTATTTATTTATACTGTTTTCACTTATAGATAACTATAACTCATGTGGCGCATTACAACTGGAGAGCTGAAGGAAACTGCAAAGTTAAGTACCAGTAACAAATACCCAAATTCTAACTGCAAGCACATGCATACACGGGCAGGGCCCCATCTAAAGCTAAAAATATCAGTGTTTTTCTTGTAACCTTACTCAGAAATGAGCTTTTAAAGAATCAGCTCCGTCAGAGGTATTAGATTCAATCTTCTGTTTCAGTGCAGATTCATCACCAGGGAGGCCACAAAGGAATTTTTACACATTACTTTTATATATCACTATCTCATTTTTCCTATGGGGAGATTTGAGTCTTTCACAATATATTCAATGGATTCATGGTTTATACAGTAACCCCATAATAATATTTAGGACATACACAGACTTTTGCAAATACTATTTTATTATACCAAATGTAACAACTTCTATTTGCTATTTATGGGAATGCTTTTTCTCAGGATGCTTCATAGTAGAGAAATGTAAATACCTCTGAAGTGGTAGTTTCTATAGAAACTTATTTTTCCAGTGAATTGTAGAATAAACAGCCTAAATTTCTACTTTGCTTTAAATCTCACAGAAATGTGGAACATCTTTCCAGTGGCAGATAATAATACTTTGCAACTCTGCAGCCATTTATGTCTTTGAAGCTTGCTTTAAATATGAACTACTCACACCTTCAGGAATATCCTGAGGTAATATCATGAGTCTCACTAAGAAGGGGTGGTAGAACAGCAGGTAAAAGACTTTATATGGAGTAGGGTGTCACTGCCTAACAGCCTGATGTGCAATTTTATTGTTGGCTCTGTGACAGTTCATCTTATCTCAACCTCAGAGATCATCAGTTTCACTCCCATCATGAAAAGGCCCTTCTCAGCAGTAGCTGTAGAGAGAGGGCTGAAACGACCCCAAAACAGACAGCAGAAGCAGCAGTATTTTTCAGAAGCTCAGTTGGTTTTGCCCAGTGCATGTGGGAGGAGTTAGTTCATCTCGGGGTTGGCAGTGCCGCTGCACAGCAAAGCAGAGCATGGAACAACACTGCTCTGGGGCTGGTTTGTCTACAAGACTTCTAGCTTTCAAGAAAGCTAACACCAGGAATTCATTTTCCCTGGCATCGACACAGCCTGAAGAAGCTCCCACGGGAGCGGCCAAGAGGAATTTCTGTCCTCCCTCAGCCCATTAGGGAATGCTGTGCCCATCAGGTTAGTCGAGGAAGGAAGCTGAAACTCAGCTGGGCTGCGCAACCACTTCTGATTTTTTTGTTACGACACTTTTTTACAGGGAGCAAACACAACAACAGTTAAAACATGGTGTGAGTGCAGAGCCCCACTTGCCCATAAACAGTACATTCCAGTAAGGAACCTGCAACAGAGATGTGTGTCCCCAGACCCCATCCCACTGCCCTGGGGCTGTTTCTGCTCCTTAGGCTGCTATAGGAAAGCTGCCTGGCCATCAGGCACTTCATCCTCCAAGGCGTTTAGATGCCAGCTCTTCATGTGGCTAATTGCACTGCACATCCCCGTTACCGCCGTCCCCAGTCCCGCACAGATGCTGTACGTTAGTGCTGAGATCAGAGCTGTAGGAGTCGGCCCTCCTCCACACACCAGATGGCTCGCTCTTCTGCGTTTGTTTTTAGTGCTTACCTATCTGCTCCTCGACTCCTGATAGTCATGTGAATTTGAGAAGGGAAAAAACAAAGACTTCCCCAACAACTAACAGGAAAAAAAAAAATCAAGAAGTTTCCTTTCCACATGTTATCTCAAAACACAGAGAATGTTCTCAAGAAGCATTCCAAACCTTCTCAGAAAGGAGAGAAATCAAGATATAGGGGCCGTCAGAAATGTGGAAAGTTCCTTGGTATCTGAACAGCGTGGACAGCTCGGTCAGTGCTCCCTCTGCCCCAGAGACAGAAGGAGACACAATTCAGAGCAGAAGACGAGATTGCCTAACATCTTGTCTGGCTTCCAGTTTCACTGCATAATGAAGAGCAGGTATTTTCCACTTTAACCTTCTCCTTCCTAAAACATTTAAAAGATGGTATTTAAAAGATGGTACATCTGACTAAATTTAGCAAGCAAAATCTATCTGATTTCACTCTCTCACTTTTAGGAATTGATATGTTTTGATTTTATCTAAACAAAACAGCTTGTACTTCTGCACTACCTTTGCAGTAAACAAACATGTAAATATATAAATAAATAGAAACTAGTGCAAGTGAGGCATTTTACAAATGCCTGATGTTTCCTCTCCAGATTTTTTCAATCCAGTATGGTCCTACTAACTGTTGTGATTTATTCTGCAAGTTGAACGAGATCCAGTTCCTGGGGTATAGAATTGTGTCTAAAAAAATTTTCTCAGACTTGATTGTATGAAGAAGACTGGAAGCATGACCCAACTGCATTCTCGAGACTTGCAAACAAGAAGGCAAATGGCGAACACTCTAAATGATTTTTTCAAAAAGCATGTTAGAAACACCTTGCAAAAGTCTAGCTCAGATTTGTGGATACTTGGCGTAGACAAGCATAGTAATGCTTGTCTGCTAAAACAAAAGATAGGCCATTTTATCCCTAGAGCCTTCGATCATGTCACGATAGCATTTGCACTGGTGTCCAGCACCTGGCGCTCCCTCTCTAGTAACCCTCACTTAGAATGATAAGTAGGTCGAGAGCAAATCCAAAACATCGTAGGGTCAAAATCCTATCTTGTAATCAAGAACACAAGCAATAGGAGGCAACAGCTCAGCTCACAACAAGAGAGATACGGCAAAGTATCCATTAAAAATAGGTAGCTCCGCAACAAAAACGCCCTCAACCACCTATGCGAGCAGAGCTACTTTCCCTTGATCCTTCTTCTCCTGTTGCAGATCTCTCCCACCTCCTGCCTTGGGCTTCTCAGCTGTACAGCCATCGCAAGCCAGGAGCACACACAGGGGTGATGTGTGCCAGGTGCCACCAGCGGTTCCTGCTCCCTGCAATGAACCAAAAGGGTGCCCAGCAACCCACAGGGGCGACGGCACTGCTAATATCATTGCTGTGGCCTGCACGGGCATGGCCAGAAGCGCATCATCTCTTCCAGACAAGGATATCGGTTTCAGAGTAAACCAGAAAGACAAGTGTTACCTCAAATAGGCAAGCTGCGTATCCGTATGGAAAAAGCCAGGCTTTGGTTTTTTCATGTCATGGTATTGTCCTCCATTTTTTCCTATGGCTAGGGCTCGATGAACATCCTTTTTCCTTTTCCCTGCTGCTAATCTCTGTTGCTCTCACACCCTGGTCCCACTTAAGTACATCAATATCCTTCTATACTGCAGAACCCCACTCTCCCCCTCAGCGGTTTCATTTCCTCCCCCACCTCTCCCATCGCCAGAAGCCCTCTCTCTTCCTATTCCCAGTGGAGAGCGCTTTGCTCCCCATCTGATTTGAATTCCTCCCTCCTTATGTGGGCGATGAATCATTCAGAGTAATGGCATTTTAAAAACTCTACAGAGAAGGTAGGTAGACTCAAAGCCGAGTGGGAGTGCATGTAAAGTAAGATGTTAGTGAGTGCCTTCAACCCCAAGACCAGAAGTTCCCAAACTTCCCTGGTGTATAAACAGTACCTAAGGGCTGGATGCTTCCTCCTGGTCATATGTGTTGATGGCAACTACCACAGCCAAAACTGGTACCATACTAGATGTATGAATATACAACATTTAATATTTAATTTTTCTTTATAATTTATCATTATTATCCTATCATATAATGATGCAATACCATTAACATATCATAGATCACAGAAGATTCAGTAGGAAGTTAGTTAGAAAGATTACCTAGAAGAAAAAAAAGGTAAAAATTGAAAAAGTGTGTTTCTATTCCATTTTAACATTTCGGGGGAAAGGCTTCTTACCATGAAATGTTTCTATGTCATTAATAGTGCCCTTTCTATGAAAAGCCACTGAATGTAACATTTTTCAACTTGTGGCTTATCAACTACTGTCTTAGCAGAGTTTCATTCTTGTCTTAGCCCTGCAGGCATTATCTCAGCTCATGCATCACCAACAAGAACCACTTCTAATAACAGGGTGATTGGAAACAGTGGTCATATATTCTTGCTGTAGCCCATGGCTCAGTGACATTTTCATTCTGAGTCACAATTTGATCCAAGGCAAGAAATAAAATTTTTACCGATGGAAGTTCTGCAGTATTCTTTATCACCTGAGCACATGAAACAGAAAAGCTACAGTGTGAATTTGTCCAGAATTTGATGTGCTTAACAAATAGCATGTTGTTTAATGACTTTATTCAGAACACCTACATGTTTCGTTCCTGTTACTTGTACAGCTCTTACATGTGACAAAGACTAATTTTTCAACAGAAGAGGGAGAAGGAGAGGGAACAGCTTATGGATTTTTAAGCATATCTTTTTTCTGAGAGGCAAATATAATAATAGCAATATGGGGCTCCATACCAACTATGTCGCAGTGACTTCTTTTAAACTTGTTTAGCCTATAATTCAAAGATAATTTTTCTTATTGCCAACTCTGCCAGCTCACACTGACATCAGAAAACCCAACAGCGTTCTTTCTGGCTTATGTTTCACCACCAGTGAAGAACTCTGAAAACTAAATTTTCCTCTGTATGCATGAGTATAATCCTGAAAATTACGGCTTTGGTTATATTTGCGCAATAACCCGTACCCTGCAAAACCTTTGTGGTGCATACATACCCCATCAGTCACTATAGGCACTAGTGTGTCCTGCTTTCTGCTCCAGCCATGAAGCTACAGCTCTGCCACCTCTGAAGTTGCCTAGCTTGTTAGCTCACCTGTGATAGTCGGCTGGTGTCCGGAGCTCCTCAGGGCTTCCCCCAGAGTCAGCTCTGTGTAGCTGCATGGGACTTCAGCGGCTATAAGCTATGCCCGCCTGAAGCGAGCATCTTTTGCTCAGAGAAAGGTGCGTTACGCATCGGCACCGCCATCCAACTTCCATGAGTACAGATCTGTTCCAGCCACCTTTTATGTGCTTCCTGACTGACCAGGATGAACAGGGACAGAAATAAAGAACTACAGAGCTAAAACCTCAAGTCTCTAAAGAGCCACTAAAGACGAGTGTGCTCTACACGCCCCAAACAGTGCATCACACAACACCCAAAAAGAGCTCAGGCTGTTATAGGACAGAGAGAAAACTTAGCAGACAGAAGGATGTCATGTTGCCCTTTCGGAATAGTCACCTCTTTAGCTGAAAAATCTATTTAAAACCAACAAAATTTCTCTTTTCCTTTGGTCATACTTTTTCTGTGTCTGATCCTGCCACAGTTCAGATTCCCATGGTGTAATTAAAGAGACCACAAGTGACAGAGAAAACAAAGTATGTGCAAGTGTTACATATGAAAGTATTGAGGATAACAATTCTTCTGAAAACTCATTTTTGACCAAACTGACATTGCAGGTTTTTTCACTTGGATTTCAGACAGAGGCTAGCAAAATTTACAGTAACAAACATCAATTCTCACTCAAAACAGAGAGTGACTCAGCACTGCAAGGAAACGCAAGACTAAATGTTGTGAAGTTTTGACAAACCCAGCCGAGGAATGAGCAAGCAGGAGTCCAACTTGGAAGCAGACACGGGCGTTTGCATCTGAGGAAAACTTTGCTGATTGTATTTTGGAGGGGGTTTGTCAAAGGGCAGTCTCACTGCAAAGTCAAATCCCATGTGTATACTGAATCCAGTACCAAATAATTCCCTTCTGGGTATAAAACTGGTCAAAGAATTCCAGGAAGCCCTTCCTTACCGAGGACGCTAATTCAAAGGCCCCAAATACATACCAAAAAAAAAAACTTTCCTTCTATGTTTCTCAATCCCAGGCACCTCTTTCTGGCTTCAGGGCGACTCTACCACTATTTTCAGACTTCTCATCTTTCACCTGTATCCACAAGACAGCTGGCCCTGATGAACTCACCGGCCCAGCCTCTACTTGTCTCTGGCTTGGGATAACTTGTACTGCTTACAGATACTGTTTCTTGAGAGCAACCCCTTAGATAACCTGCACGCTCAGATAACCCCTGGTTCCCTTCCTGCATCTCTTGACAGATCTGTTGGTTTGTCCAGCTTCTGGAGGAGACATTCTGAAACCAGGAATGGAGGGGTCAGATAAGGGGTATCAGAGATAAGGAAGATGGAGGGATCTGGGGGAGGGCAGGGGAAAGGGAGGAGGTTACGGAGGACCAGAAACTGGAGCTGAATCGTAGTGTAAGATGCTCTGGGGCAAACTTGCAGTGTGGCCTACAAACCTCTGTGACCAACACAGCTGGCAAATCTCAGTGTGAATCTCTTTAGCTTTACGTATAAGAAGAGCATAAATGTTTTTGTTCCTCTGGGTAATTCTTATGCAAATAGAGGCAAGGTCCAGTTATAAGAAGCTGCTTCTCCCCTGTCCAGGTTCACATCCAGTGTCTGCTTCACAGATACCAAAATGTGAACACAACACAGCTGGGAAGAGATGCCTCATTCCAGATCCAGGCTGGAACAACAGACGAAAGCTGGCGGTCGGAGCAGCAGCTGGCATAACCTCAAATCTTCAGGAGAAGCCATCAAGGGACACTAAGACTGATCTCCTCCTCTGCCTATTGCAACACATCTGCTTGGGCTGGGATTCCAGGCCATTCCCTTACTGACAAACGTCAGCAAGCAGCGTGTGCTTTTGAAGGCTATTACATCTGTGTCCTACTCACGCTCACTCCAGAGGTTCCTGTTTCATATCCTGTTCTGATTGCTCTACATTTATCATGTAAACTAATTTCAAGTACACACAGGGGGGAAAAATAAAGTTGGTATGCATAAAGATTATAAAATATGAGAATTTGTTAGGTGTTATAATAAAGCTCAGTGTTAAAACCACACTCTCACTACACACATATGCATGGACTCTACGCTCCATGAGTTGTATTTCAGATGAAAGTTAAGGCACAAAAATAAATTTCCAGCAACCTTCTAATGTGCACCTTCTGAGACGTCCCAGCTCTCAGAGTCCTTACAAACATCACAAACCAAATCCTACAGCCAGCAGCTCTTATTCATCCAAATAAACTGCATTGGTTTAAGTCCTTCAGAGGCAGTGGATCTCTGTGAGACAGAACAGTAAGCAGTAACAGATACAAGTGCTGGCTTCAATGAATTTGAAGGGAAACATTTCTCTCAAACAGGCAGAATATGTTGCAGAACTTTGGAAACCTCATGTTTCTTACCTGTGGGAAAGAAATATTTTAATTTCTCATAAACAGACCCTTTTGCATCTGCTGCATGGACATTGTACTGACAGGGCAGACTACTGCAGCCCTTTTTGCCATCAGAGAGCTCCTGAAGGCTGTGCTCCCCGTGCCTGCTACTCTTGAAAGCAGAGATGGGATTACAGGTTTCTGTGGGGCATCCTCAACTCACACCCACAGAGACTCAACATGTAATTCTCAGCTGACATGATTTTTCCTACCATCTACTGCTGTCCTGGGCACTAGTCCAAGTAAGTTAAAAAACCCTCCCCCATGACACCCACTCAGCACCACAGTATCTGTTTCCCAATCCTTCTGATAAGTGTGCCTGTTATTCTGTTCTAAGATTGTCCCAAACACAACAGTATGCCCCTAAGTTCAACAGCAAAGGAGGATAATTAAAACTAAGCATTTACCTGCAAGCAGTTTGTAACAAAAGGGGTAAAAAGATATCCCAGCCCAAACCCAACAGAGCATAGCATCACAGCTACTGTTATTAGTGCCTGTGATCCTCTAACAGTGACCATGCCAGGACATCGAGGGCTACATTCAGCAATCAGACTTCAAGTATTTCCTGCAATAAAACACCAAGTGCACGTTGTTTGGCTCTGGTTTTCATGCTGTAGGTTACAAATGTTTTGACAAATTTATCTGACTTGCAATCAGTAAATAAGCAAGACCTAAGACACTTGATGTGTGACAGAAATACATTCCCATACCATCTCCAAAGAGAGGGTAAGTCTTCAATGAGTAACACAATAGTCTACCCCTATAGCCTACTCAAATTTTCTGAGATTACCTATATCCACCAAGCAAGAACTGCAACACAGTTACTGCTGTTTTCCAGTAAGATGTGAGAATAGACCAAACTCTCCAAGTTCCTTGGTTAACGCTGTAGCCTACTGTGTAAGGGCGTGCTCCTATGAGCAATGCTTAGACCTTCTGACAGCTCTAAAGGTGCAAGAGTTAGCGTATTTCCATTTAAAGGACTTGGCACGTGTTCCTATTTCAAGCTAATCTTCATTGACAAACAGCATTTTTTACAAGTTCGACTTTAGGATTCACATGCATTTTCTCTCAGTCTCTCCAAGACCACATGAAGGTCTTTTTTCTTCCAATATGAGATGCACCCTAAAAAAATCTCATGGACTGTTTAAATACCAACATAAGGATTGTCCCAACTGAGGGAGAGAAAGAGAGGGTTGTATACCACATGAAAAAAAGGATTCCTCCTGCATCATCGGTTCTCCTTAGAAACTTAGAGGAGACTGTTTTGTGTACACAACAACACTGTCTCTGTTAGAGACTTCTTTAAAGTCTGAAGAAAAGGATGTTGCGAAAGGGAACTCCTATAGTGTGCAGCTCATTTAGTCTGCCTTTAGGTCAACCCAGATGGAGGAGATAGATTAGGGCCCTCATGGCTTGCCTCAGCTTCACCTTTCCTCTCTTGGGATGGGTTTCATCAACGTCAGAGAGAAGGTCTTCAAGAGTGCTGCATTCTTGAAGCATAAAAACCCTCTTATTTCACTACAGGCACAGCAGATCCAAGTGGATCACGGAGAAGGTTATTTGTACCTATTTATAGCATCTCACAAATCCATCTGAGGAACCAACGAATACAGTTTTCTCAGTCACCAAAAATGCCCTGCTTTTTTTGATCTTCATTTACGTCCGTCTTTCTATCTCCTGAAAGAAATCTTGAATGGTGTTTATACATATTTAACTGTTTCTAATGCACTGCAAAGAAGAGTGAAGAGTTTACACTCCCCTGAACATGACCTGAAGGCTTCAAATGTATTCATACAGGAAAGTGGATATTTTTTAAAAGATAAATTATATGACTACAGAATCAGATATAATTAGTATAGTGTGTCCTCATTATCCGACAGTGGGGGAGAAAGAGAGAGATTATCACCACGAAATATCAGACATAGATTAGATTAGATAGAGTGTGAAAGAAAAGATTAAAACGTGGATTGTGGCTTTTAATTCAGATAGATACGCATCTTTATCAGAGTAAATTTCACCCAATAAGTCATTTTTTCTCCGTCAACCAACCACTAATCTCTGGCAACAGTGTTCCAGGTTACTGACTGAGTTGAAATACATGGAAAATGAACGCAGCGTGCAGATCCTGGATACCTATATTTGCGAGGCTGTTGACACAGCAGAGGCTCGGGGGATTTCTGCTGCAGCCATGTTTCCTGTTTCTATAAACATGCTCTGTTTGAAAAAGGGCTACTATGGGCACACATGTGCAGTTTATAGCGAGTTTTGTGCCAACATAAATCAAGCCTAAATGCCATCTCGGTGACATAATGTAAGACTTATGCTTAAGGGAGTCCACATACATAAGTAAGTGGGTTCCAAAGTAATTAATTTGAGGAGTCCACTTACATTTCAATCTCACAACCAGACAGACTGCCTCGTGGTTCCCTTGGCTTTTTAGCGTCAGACTCCCCAAATTTCACTCTTCCATTTCCTTCACTTCCTCACCTTTCAGGGTCAGAGCTTAACACCGCAAAGGGAAATGAAACAGAGAAAAACAAAACAAAACAAGCTGCGAAGCAGATTAAAGCCACATTTGACATTCAGAGGTACATGGTTCCTTTTTCAGCTACAGGTATGAAGCAATAATAATTTTGTGTCCACAGCTCACAGTACAAAAATGTTATTTTTACAAAATTAAAGTTTTCTAAATGCATTCTCACTTAAAAAATGTGATGGCTTTTAAAATGTATTCTATTTAATGTTCAAGTCAGCTGGATTCCAAATTGCTTCTTTTTGCTTAGAAGTGGTCTGGGAAGTAGACAGAAACCCTCTTACACTTCCTTCAATTCTTGGTGCTCTAAATGCACGGTCTCTGAGAGGAAGGTGTTTGCAGAGCAAGCCACAGAAATGAGTGCTTCTGCTTGTTAGAGAGGATGGATTGGCCCGCTCCACTCTGTCTGCCAAACGTCTTCTCCTGAGTGGGACCAAGACAACTGCCATCAGTCTGTGGCTCTTGCAGAATTCCTGCTCTGACTGCCATTGACCCATACACCACTCTGCTCAGCAAAACTAACTTGCCAAAGTCAGTGTCCAATTCCTTTCCCAGGAAAATCAGAAAATTAACTACCTCCTGTGGAGGCTGGATCACATATAAGTGAAGAGACATGCAATTAGTCATGGGACAAAATGGCTCATCCAGAAACAGATTCAAGAGAAGGGATGTTTTATGAGAGGTAATTAGCTTTTGCTTACCCAATTCATATACGCTGCCCTGAGTCAGTGGGCATGAGGCCATTTAGCAATTCATGAGATCAACTTTAAACCAAGGATTCCCATGTTTTTGCAGTAGAGAAAGCTGGAACTGTTTCACACAGCCAACACAAAGGTTATTAGCTTGGTCCCACATTTCTCCCTGTAAGATGCTCACACCTCATGAGAAGGTCACAGGAATTACAGAATATTTTTGCAGATCCTCATCTATTCTTAAACTGCAGTGTGTCCGTATTTGTTTGCACAATACCAGTGCAGAACCTGTTTCTATCAGACAGCCTGCTTCAGTCTTCGTGCTTTTTAAAGAAGAGCGGACAGTGTTAATATGGACATTTCCAATGAGATCTCTTCTGGTTCACTTTAAACGTTCAACCACACTTTTGGAAGAGATTTCTGCTTTGTTTCTGAATTAGTCTGATGAATGGGTAGCAAGTGCCAGCTGCCTGAATACTTAATGTACATATTTCCAGGAGTTTCTATAGAGATCATAAATCTAGCATGATAGATACATAATGAAGGAATATGAGAAGCCAGTAAAAGAGGTCAGACTTCACTGACCTGGTGAGAAAGAAAGGCCCAGAACATGAAATACTGGTAAGAGTATAAGAAAGCAGGGAAATGACTAGCCTTTCCTGGTAAGTGTTTACCTAGCTAAACTTTTAGTAACTACTAACCAAGCAGAAACGAAAGAAAGATCCTCTGTTCCAGCTGGATTATTGCATTTCTTCTTCTTCTTCTTTCTCATTTTGGGACCTAGAAAATGACATTTCAGAAAATGCCATGGTTTTGAACACCCTACTGAAATTTTCTGAACATCAGTGGCTTCTTCTACAACAGCTTAAATAGACATACAACACTTCTATGATTATGAAGATCTGAGGGAGGAACCAGATTTTTCTTTTTTCTGGTTACACTTGGAATTCTTCTTCTGTGCTTGTCTTGTGTCTGAAGAGAAGTGAACAGAAGGGCGAAAAGGTGGCTAATGGAGTTATTCAACAAAATAAAAAAGTGCATGTGCGCACTCATACAGAAACAAAAAAAACATGCAGAGAGAGTTGTTTCTTATAAGAATCTCCTTTATTTTAGGAGAGAAAATGTAATGATTGTATGATTTTAATGTTTATGTAAACATAATGGACAGGTAGTATAACTGAACAAAGCCATTAAACAATACTAAACTTCCCAGATACAATTTAACTCAATTCATGGTTATATTGGACCCTCATGCTCATATCAAAAGACAGTTCAGTCTTCAGAAAAATCAAAATAAATGTTCAGAGTTTTAAAGGGTGTGTCTGTAGCTCAGAGATGAAACAACAGTAGCTTTTGAACAAGTCATCCCGAATTTAGAGCCAAACTCTTCTTCTGCTACAAGGCAAATGGACGATTCTTCCAACCCAGAGACGAAAGAGTCCTGAAAGAAAACGCACTGCAATAATCAGCCACATTTAACACAGTAACAAATGAGATGAGAGTGGAGGAGTTACAATGAAAGTGCAAGTAGGAAAGAAACGCAGCATAGACTTGAGGCTTGTCTAAATTTTTTGAGTTTTTAGTGAAATAAATGTCTTCCATCACATCCTGTCTCTTGCTTTCATGATCATTTTGCATTTTCCAAATTTTTACCAGATAAAAAGAGAACAACCCTACTTCGCACGTGATGGTAGGATACCCTATGCTGATGAGATGATACCCTATGCCAGATTAGGGTTCTCTGTGGTCCTCCTTGTATCTGTGGTTGTAACCGCTAACAAAAATTTAACAAATTGCAACAGGCAGTTATGGGGAAATCTGCCCACAAGAAGTTTCTTTCTTCTCCCTACATTTCAAAGCCTGATTTGCACCTTGAAGTAATTCCTGTGCCTTACACAACTCCTAATTATTCTCAATCCTTGCTGTAGTCACTGTAAGTGTCCTCACAAACTGGATAAATGCACCTTTTTCAGGGTTCTCTGGAATTCTTCCTCACGATATTTTGTGGCAATTAATTTGTTTCAAGATCCGGGTACCTTCAAAGATGTTTAATCAACGGCACATTCTGGCCTCGCCACAAAGCTCCTGAAATTCATACGCGTTAAGTCCAGACAAGCCACTCCAAAAATGCAGAGAGGTGCCTACAGGTGGGGCAAAAATGCAAGAATTTCCCTTGCTCTCCCAACCGGCTGGTAAGCTCCCTGACCCAGCAACCTGCCCACCAGCTCCTGCCACAGATCTGGGCAGAGGAGGTTTAAATCCAGCCAGTTACTCTTCCTTACCCTGCTCCAGGGAGCTGCACCCACCAGACACCGATCCCGAGAGATGTGCTGTGGAAGCCCACCTTCCGGCTGCCCCTGGGAACCAGGACACTCCCTGCAGCCTCTGCAACTCCCAGATGTCCTCTTGGGGAGAAGGGGTAGGGAGCCTGAATTAGTGGTTTTAAAGTTGGGGGAAGAGGTGGAGCAAGTCTTAAGAGAATGTGGGAGGACACAGGAAAGAAATCTAGAGAACTGCTGATATAGATCCTTAGGTCAGTATAATCAGCAAAGGATCATGCAATAAGCCAGGAATGAAATCATGGCTTGAGCTATGATTTTGTGCCACCAATAAAATCTTGTGGGGAATAGTCATTGAAAGGGTAGGCTTAGCCTGGGTTTTTCATATTTAAGAGCACATGCAGCTGAAGAGCTGAGGGGAAATGATTTATGAGGACAGAGCTAAATGCTTATTGCTAGGTTAAACAACAAGTAAGGGCAGACATAACAGTCTACAAATACCCATAGGAGTAAATGTCAAGGAGTGTGAGGAATTGTTTTGAACAGCAAGATAAATTTCCTAAGACTGAGGTGCAGTGGCTTGTGATACACTTGCCCAAACAGCTGAAGTTTTGTTGGTTGTGACTAGCCTGGGCAAAGCACGAGCAAATGAAAGGCAAGGAACAATTCCGTGTTGCTGGACAGATGAAAGAGATTATTAAAATCTGCCCCATGTTCAGATGAGCTGCCCGTCTCCATCATCACAGAAGCTAAAAAAGCAGGGTATAGGAGTCAGAGACAGCATTCTGGAGACATATTGCAACTGCTTTTCCCGTTATGATTTTTGTGACAGCAGCAATTACAAACTTTATTTAATCAAGACAACGTCAAGTTGATTGCCTAAATGAGTAAGTCACATAGTTGCTATTGCAAAGGCATAAGCACGCAACATCACTGATAGCTAAAAAGACTATCCACCACAGCAATTTCACTACAATTAACATCAAATTTATCCTGCACAGAGGAGGAGTCTCAAAATTGCACCCTATCCCATGCCCACTCAAGCCCCTGAAATAGCTCTTAAATGGACTTGAACTTTGTTCTGTGCTGAGCACCTGCACGAGGCGGGAGATCCAGCCCAAGATGATGTTTCAGGGAAGCAAAGATTTTGGTAGGAGGCCTGGGGCATGTGCCTGATGCTCCACATGGGGAAAAAAGAGCTGCTGGGGCTTCATTGCACAGGAACGCAAGGGAAACGGCAGGGAAG
>NW_010542904.1:66893-103738 GCF_000687285.1 Phaethon lepturus
GAACTTTGTTTCACAGCATGGCATTGCAACTGCGGCAGGGTCAGGAACAAGAGGCTACAACTAGCAAGGTAGATAGGGAGAATGGAATTGCCTCTGAATCTCTGATTGCAAAATTATCGCCTAATTAAAGGAAATGAGGGGCAAAGGGGAGAAAAGAGCTCCTACATAGTCTGGAATTGTGGAAAGGGGGAGAGGAAAGGAAAACTAAACCAAAGCAAATGCACAGCCACAGGAAACAAATGTAACCCTAATCACAGAATGGTGGGGGTTGGAAGGGACCTCTGAAGATCATCTGGTCCAACCCCGCTGCCAAGGCAGGGTCACCCAGGGCAGGTTGCACAGGAACGTGTCCAGTCGGGTTTGGAAGGTCTCCAGAGAAGGAGACTCCACAGCCTCTCTGGGCAGCCTGTGCCAGTGCTCCGTCACCCTCACAGTGAAGATGTTTTCCCTCATGTTGAGGTGGAACTTCCTGTGCTGCAGTTTGTGCCCATCGCCCCTCGTCCTACCACTGGGCACTACTGAGAAGAGACTGGCTCCATCCTCCTGACAGCCACCCTGCAGATATTGATAGACATTGATAAGGTCCCCTCTCAGCCTTCTCTTCTCCAGACTAAACAGTCCCAGGTCTCTCAGCCTTTCCTCACACGAGCAATGTTCCAGTCCCTTAATCATCCTCACAGCCATCCGTTGGACTCACTCCAAAAGTTCCCTGTCTCTCTTGAACTGATACCTTGAACTCTCTTGAACTAAGATAGATACCTTCTATCTCCCTCTTCTCTGGCAGATGTCTCGGTCCCAGTCCCTGTGGATTGGTTTCTGCACTAAGGATAAAGCAAACAGTTTCCTTCTTCCTGTCCTGATTGAGACACTGGATCACTAATGGGGAGCATTGCTTAACTCAGAGGTGGCAGAAACCTAATTCTCACTTAGCCCTGACTCCTGAAGAAACAATCCCAATGCTGGTGCCCAGTGACAAGAAAGAAGAGACTAGCTGTTCCTTGGTCCCTGCACGGAGGAAGAAGGTAAATTCCCTGCGAATACCCCAAAACCTATATAAGACTTTACATTTTTATTAGAATGCAAAAGTGAAAGGTGGGGGGAAAAAAAAAACAGTCTCACGCATGGCTCCTGTGTCACCAGGAGGGGACTGAGAGAAACCCAGGAAAGCTGGGCAGGGATTTGTTTTGGGTGGGCATCGTTAGGTGGGCCAGCTGATGGCTATGAGGTTTCAGCACATGCACAGAACAAAACACATTGCTAAAGTGTCATAAAGAGAAGATGGATTTCAGAACTATCTAAAAACAGACTGCATTTTGTCTCCCATCTTAAGGCTAGGAAAGAACTGACCATCTTAAAGACGAAATTCCACTCAATATCATAACAACATTTCAAAGCGTTTTGGAGATTTAGGAGTTGATTAAGGAGAAATTCAGGTACAAAACACCAAACAAGCTGAGGAACTATTTTTGCCAAAGGTTTACAAGTGGAAGGAAAAAAAGGAGGAAGAAAGGCCTTGTCATTAAATCCTTAACTTGAGATTCAGGTTCTTCCTCTCACTTTAGCTTAATGCCTAAAACACATTCACAACAAGAAGTGCCTTATATATTTGTAAACACTATGTTGCTTAAAGGTACACGATACAATATGCAATTTCATAATCCACAGCATGCTTCAGGAGGCTACAGTGGGAATAGCTGACTGACAATGCAGCAGCGTTGTTCCTGTGGCAAATATACCTGAGAAAGTTCAGGTAGTGCCATGGTATGCAAAATTGTGCCAGGGAGAGATTTTGAGTCTATTGTGTCTGTTTCTGTGTTGAGGAAGGAAAATGTTTTTCACCTTCCAGACTTGTTTGGCGCTTTTTCTCAAGATTTTTCAGAAAAATCTTGAGCAGGAAGCTAAAACAATTACCTGAACAGAGACATACAGATTGTAAACTTTGATTCTCCCAAAGAAGCATTTTCTGTCATACAATAGTTTTTGATGAGTGAGACACCTTCTGCTCTTTACTTTTGTTTCATTAGTTTTGTGGTGTGTCACAACTCATCACAAACCAAGGTACGGCACAAAACAAGAAAACAATCCTTACTGAGAATCTTTACTTTTGTCTGGAATCCTTTTCTGGATGTTTATGGCATCCCATAAAGTTGCTGAAACATGCCTGCTGTATTTTTAATTGTCATTTTAAATGCCAAAACCCAGAAGTCTTGCTTATATTGTATGCGAACACAGTGTCTGCTTATGTTCAAACCCTCAGGCACTTTAAATAACTCTACTGTACACAGAGAACGTTGTTCATTTTGTTTTTACAATTTTTGCCTGTGTAAAAGGAGCTCTAATGTCTTGAGAACACAAATGTATGTTCATAACTAAGGAGCAAGATCACAGCTGGAATCTACCTGAGCCTTGGATCATATTTCAGCAGTGGCATGAAGCGAAAAAGCAGCTTATTTCTCTGTTTAATTTACAAGAGCTACAACTGGAACAGCACATACTAGACTTACTGACGTAACGCACAGGTGAGTGCATGTTACAGGTCCACCTCTGTGCCTGATCCACAGGGAATATCAGACTGTTTCAGCCAGACTTAAGAGCCGTCACCGCTGTAGCCCTAGAGGAACCTGCTCTGAACCCTGGTGTGTTTAGTAAATGTGGCAGCTGCCATAACAGACTATCTGTGTAGGCTACAAACTTGGGGCATAAAATGGGGGTCTTTTTATTGATTCCAGTGAGTTTCGTACCAAGCCTCCATTGTTCTGTCTTAAAGAATAAACCATTACAGAGAATTCATAAGTGAATTTGCTTTTTTCTTTCAAGGATTAAACAGCAGCAGATTGTAATTCCCTTTAAATGCATCTATTATTCATCAGTATTCAATAAGTTTTATTATGAGCTTAAAAACAACAGCATATGTATCTTTATACTCAATTCCAATCTGCTCCCTACATGTGTTCTGAAACTCACATTTTATGTTTAGATGTGATTGACCATGAAAGTCACAGGGTAATACGTGTTCCCTGAGTAAAGACACTGCCAACTATCTGGACAATGTTCATTTTTCACATTAGTTTGCTGTAAATAATCTTACATGCAATTTTGCCACTTCCTTTCTGTAGGAATCTCTGCAAGTAGGTTAGCATACTGTGGCTTGCAGAAAGCTGACACATGGTATTTATGAACAGAAAGGAAGTAAATTAATTTCAGTGTTTGATTCAACACTGAAGAAAGGCTTTTTGCAGTATTTATTCAGCCACAGTAGTAAGAGAAGGTGAAGTCCCTCCTCTAGTCCAGCCAAATGTTACCAGACAAGGAAAATTCTGCTGAGTTAGGACTACAGACAAGGGGTCAAAGAAAGAGACACTCCATTTCTCAGTGTGCACCCCATACAGCCAGTCCTGTAATAGTTGTCATTATTTCTAACATGTGCAGTAGAGGAATAGGCGGAGAAATGAAGCCATGCACGTAAGGTAACATCCTTTTTTTAAGCAACCACCATTTTTTGCAATGACATGTACAAAGGTCATTTGGGGTTTTCCTTCCCTTGAAATCTGAGTTTCCTGAGAGGAAGAAGAGCTGAAATACAGGAACAAGTGGCTGCACATCATTTCCAGCAGTGTAGTAGACCTTCCTCATTGACACAGGTTTAGGAACCACATTTGAATCTCCAAACTTCCTGATGTTCTCCCTTTGAAAGGAGGAAAGACCAGGAAGGAGATGGGTGGAGAAGGTGAAGAGGTGGTTCTGTCCTTTTAGAGGCCTTGCAAACACAGCAGAACCACTCCCATAGCCTTCACCTACCATAAAAAGTAGGTTGTGATACAAGTGGGAAATACAAGGAAATGTTTCAACTAATAAAATGTGCAGAACTGGCACCAAACTTCTGCTTAAAAAGCTGTTTATAATAAACAATTGTTACTTACAGTACCATTGCAAGATCATTAGAGGACTCGGAGATTGAAGAGTACCTGGTTCATCTGGTTGAAACCTGGAAAACACAGTATCACATATCAGCAATCAACATATTTTTTATGAGGGCTGTTGGAACAGGAGGAAATGTTCAAAGCCAGACTGCTGGGCCACTCTGTGACCTAATCCTGGCCAGAGAGAAGAAAACCTGACATTCACTAGGTCACCACTGATAAAAGAAAAAAACTTAAATTCACTAGATAAGAACAACAGTTTGTCTGGGTTGCATTTCAGATCACTTTTAAGCCTCTAAAAGGGTTAATGGGACGCTAGAGATAATAAATACATTATGCAGCTGTGTAGGTGCTAGGAAGATGAATATAGGTTGATTTTTACAAACTTAACCTATGCAGAGTGAGTCATAATTTGCACCTTGCGTCATTCAATAAATGGGTCTTTTGAAAGTCATCCCACTGTGAATGGGCTGCTAGCCCTCAGAAAGCAAGAACCCTGCTCTCCTGCCCACAGGCTGCCTAGTTGTAGGATCAAAAAAAGCTGTTCTCCCTAAGTTACAATGTGATGGCAATAATAGGATCCAAACAAACAACTGTATGTTTGTGGGCTTGCTCTTAAACGCTCAAAAGCTTTTGACTGAAACAAATGTTTTTATATCATGAAAGATGCATTCTTAATCATAAATGTGCATTATTCTCATTGCTACTGCTACTGTGCCTCGTAACATTCTTTCTTGATTCAATTATGCCTCACCTCAACTTTTTAATTAATAAATACCTTCATTAGGAAAACCTTCAAAGTTCAGATAAATAACTTTTGGTTTTGTGCATTTCAACCATAACCTTCTGTGTGAAGGAAATTTTTCTATTTTGTAGTCACCCAGGGGAAAGAAAAGCAAGAGAGAGGAGGTCTACATGTTCATGGAGATCTCAGTACTGAGGAGACAGAATAATCATCTTTTGTTGAATACAAAAATAACGAAAAACAAAGTAAACAATACCCTTTTGTTCTGCACAAGAAAGGCAGGGCTTTAATAGTCTTTAAACAAGATAGAAAATTTCCATTCAAATGGAACCATGGAGTAGGTAGACACATTACAACGTTTTGGAGTTCAGTGATTAAATTTAATACTGTGCCAAACAGTGATTAGTTGATGAAGGGCATTCATAAATAGAATAGAAACAAGGGAAGTGTGGCTCCAGTACAGCATTGGGCCTCCAGTGCAGTTCGGTGTTAGGCTTTCTACTTTAATAACAGGGTCAAATGAAAAAAAGTTTAATTTGATTTATTTCCCTAAGGAAATTCAGTGAAATTGTAAACACAGGCTGACTGGTACATATTACTAAAACCTCAGCATTAGGAGTCAGATCCAAGAAAGGGGCTTAGGTACCAACTGAAGCGCAGGAACGTACCCTTTTCTTCAGCATTTTTTCCAGCTCGCTAACTCAATCCCCCTGCTCAGAGTACTGGTACATGTGAATCCCATTACTAGACACTGAGTTCTCCCAACTCACCGTGCAGGCAAAGTAGCATCCTAATTATGGCTTCTGAATCCCAGCCTCAGAGCCGGGTGTCTATGTCCTTTATGGACCTTTGCCTTAGTGCATTAAAATCCTCTGTTGAGCCCAGTGCGACACATTGTCCTTAACACCGTACATATGTGACTAATGATCCAGAATAGGAACACAAATCCTTTTTAACTTAGCTATGGTCTCTCCTAAGCCTATGCAACCCAGGCAGCAAGCATGCGGTGAGCAGAGAAGTCATCAGCAATACATAAGCTCCATGCATACAGATAGATCACGTCAACTTCAGCAAATAGTCACTGGTTTTGCTTAGGAGGACAAACAAGATTGTCCCCTGGTTTTATAAAATGAGAAGTTACCCCCTGAACTCTGAGAAGTGACCTTTGAAGGAAATAAAATTTTCAGTTCAGTTTCTGCTAAATGAACTGTTCCAGCCTCTCCCAGTATCTTAAGTATCAGTATCTGAAGTCTCACATGATATAAGCCTCACAAAATATAAAAGTCTCACAAAATGTAAGTAAAATTAAGCTGAGATATAGGTGCAATAGAAGACAAAACTCCTCCATAAGCAGTTCTTCTCTTCTTCCTTTTCCATCTTCACCTATTCCTACAGCCCAAGCAAAGGCCATCATAACTCTAATTTGAAGTAAGTCCTCTTGATTTAAAATTTATTTTGGACCAGACCTGCTCTTATCTGCATTAGTATAAATCTGTTGTCTTTTCATGGACTTTCCAACTATATTCTCCAACTTATATTCATTCTCCAACTATATTCTGGTACAAGCAAGATCAGAATCTTATCTGGGTGATAATTTGCAGGGTTATGCTAAAGGTCAACATTGTTGCAAGCCACAGATTTTGGTGAAATCTCATCCGTTTATGGGGAAAAGAATTTACAGTTATGAATTATTATAATAGCAACATTATTTTTTTAAAAACTGGTAACTTGTAGATAATGTTTCAAGCATCTTGCCTAAAATGTTAAACCCATCCATCAATTAACAATAATTAATCACCAAGCATGTTACATGTGCTAAGTTAGATGCAGCTTTCATTACAAGAAAATTAAACAAAAAAGTCTAGGAAAAACCGTCTTGGAGGGTCTATTTAACAATTTAAATGAATGGTTTTGTAAAGCTCCTATCAATATCCTCCATCTCGGGCAACTTCCCTGACTGCCCGAGGGCCTGGGAGCTTTTCTCGTCAGTGGGAGAAGCAAGTGATCTGCACCTTAAGAAAAATCTCAGAGTTATTCTTTGCGTATGATTTGTGTTTGAGGTGATGGTAAGAGGTAAATTCTAGAGTCTTCCTCCATAGTCATCAAATGCCAAGTGGAGCAGTTTACTGGAACAGCAGCAGCTTCTAATGTCTTTGTAGTGACAGTTTTAACTCGAAAGGTACAATATTTTATGTTCTGTGAAGCCGAGCTAGACCATTTTGGCAAAGAGTCTGTCTGCCTACCAAGGGTGGGGTAGGTATTTACTATCTATATAATGACTTCCTACTGCAAGTGGGTCAGGTAATTCAAATAACTAGCCAAAACTGCCTTTGGTCGAGTCTGGTGGAAGTCTAGCCTGCAAGTAAATACATCCCTCTGCTACAGAGTGCACATCCTCTGTCATGTGATGTCTCAGCCATTTCCTGGTACTGCCACTCCAACAAATACTTCACTTTATCTCCCTCGACTGTAACATCGACAGTTTCACCATTGAGGTTGCTGTTGCTGCACTTTCTGGTGTCAATGGCCTGCTGTGAACTGAAAAAATACCTACTGAAAAAAACAGCCAAGCACTTGAATGATATTAAAGGTTCCTTCTTTCTCTGTCTTTGTTGTAGCACACTGGGCAATCACTCAGTTTGTCGGTTCCGCTTGCTCAGCTCCAAATCAAATGTTTCAGAATCCAGCCTGCACAAATAATCAGGTTTTAATGAAAACCTGCAGCAGAAGATCAGCTTGCTGCATGTCATAAGTGTGCTGTATGGCTTTCCCTCAACCTGAGCCTGGATGCCTTACATTCAAACACGTGGATTGTGTTTGTTCTGGCATTCGGAGTGGGGTAAAAGGTATTGTGTGTGTGTGGTGGAGTGGTAAATCCCAAACTTGGCAAGACTGCAGAGGTCTTGCCTTGCACAGTGGTTAAGAAATAACTCATTTCTTAGTGAAATGTTAAAAGAAAGGTATGAAGTAACTTGAATGGTAAGAAATAACTACCAGTTCCTATGCAGTTCCTGCAGGCAGGAGCAGGCTGCCCAGTCCAGCGGCAAATCTCACTCCTGCGCAAAGCAGCTTCCTCCTCAGCCTGCGCAGCATCCCCTGAGAGAGCTACTGGGAAAGGACACAGTGGTTATTGAAAGATCCTGCAAGTATTCAGAACACAGCTGTTTGCCAAAAACATAGTGGTATGGCTTTGTTCACCGTAAACATTTTGGGCAATGTTGTTCATTTTGTGCCAATTCACTAAATTGCCTAGCTCTGAAAGGGAGTGGAAATTCTGACAAGCTTTGCAGTAAGTAGCAACTCTTGCTAAGAAAGTCAAACTTATTCCGGCACACTACAGTTGAACCACAAAAAGAGAGGTCCTGAGGAGCGAGGAGATCCTACAGATGCAAGTCAGCATGACCAAGAGGTGTCACCATGTTTCATAACTCAGTCCTTTACTGGAAACCAAGTCAGCAAAACAAGATGTTCACAGGCTTTAGTGGGCTCTGGGTTAGACCAATGTCTTAGGGGGAACAGCTTCATGAATCCTGGCAGTTTAGAGTAGCTCATTTAAAACAAAATTTCTGAAAATGAACAAGTTATTTCATAGATTAACTATTTATCATGAAAAGTTTTTGCTTGTCTGTCTTTCAAAACAAGCGTGCTCCTGTAAAGAACAAATGAATGTCAATATTATTCCTAAGTGTATTTGAAAATTAATATTGTAACCGTGTGTCATTTAGAAGTACTCTGTTTTGATCTTCACAAGGTTATCCCAGTTGCTTCGCCTCATAAAATTAACCACAAACACAATAGTGAATGAGTCAGAACACAAAGCTGACTTTTAAGAGAAGGGATAAATGCCTCTGGAGAGCACAGCAAACAGGAGGCATGAAGCAAAGTTAAGGGTGCAGCAGTATGTGGTAACAGTTGAACGAACAGGGACTGGGATAAAGAGAGAACACTTTTCTGTAACAATTCTCATTTATTTCAAGCTCCTCCACCTCCCACCCAGGCAAATGACTGCAGGGTCTGGAATACGTGAGCTGATGGACCAAAGTCTGAACTGGAAAGACATGAGCTAGAAGATGCAAGCTCTGAGTAGGAAGGTGGCCCACAGGCTCCGGCACTTCTGCACAGGGGCTTTGAAAAGACTTTCCAAGAGGCTTACACAAAAAGTCCTTTCAAAAGTGCTCCATAAAATACACCTGAAGAAAGACCGTTAGGAGGAGACTCGGTTTAGCTCTGTTCTTTTCTGTTTAGCTCAGGTGGTGTTTTTTTCACACACAGAAACACATGTACAGACTTAGTACACCATACAATGCCTCACTAAAGTCATCAAGCGGTGGTTGTAACTTCATCCAAGATCAACAAGGTCTTTTTCCACAAGCAATCCTTTGTGTTTGGGAAGTCTTTGCCCTGAATTTTACTGTCTCCCAATCAACTAACAGGTGCTCTGCAGTCAAACGCGAGCTATTTAAGGGCAACCTGCATAACAACTTCCCAGGTTGGCAAGCAATCTTAAATAGTAGGTAGGTACTGGAATGGGTAAGTTTTATTCAGACAAACAGGAACATTCCAAACAGGAAGAGAAAGGGGAAAAAAAAAAAAGAGGGAAAATGATATCTTTCTTGGTTTCCATTTAGTTTTCTCTTTCATATGTTGGCATAATAACTCTCAAAGAAGAGAATAAGGCTCCCAAAACCAGACACCATGGTAATCTGACATTATACAGTGGTTGTTCTTAAAACTTTCCAGTTTTGTTTTGGTCAACAACATAATGGGCTGATTGTATATGTGATATTTTCTGCACTTTCACAGGGCATAGATAGCCATATACTGCTAATACTGAAAGCATGTTATTTCAGGCAATTTGACTTTTATTTTTTTCCCTGGAGAAAGCAGTTTGGGGTAGGAAAAAAACGATAAAGCTCTCAGCTAGATGCCAGATGTGACATTTTGCAATGTAAAGCCACACCAGAATTTTATAAGCCATGCAACTGCTCATTTGTGTACCATTCCCATATCATATTTTTAAAGCTTCTAGGATTGGTGCATTGTATGAAATAAAATGTGATGTTTCTCATACACAAGTCCCTGCTAAGAGCATTGTATATATGCTGTCTTATGGCCCGAGATGGGCAGAACCATGCCACTGGTTTCTTTGGTCTAATGTGACCCAGGAAAGGCTTCTGGACTCTTATAAATTCATGTGAACTAGAAGAGACTGCTGCTGTGCTCCACGACTGAAGGTCTTAAAAAGACGTCAGCCAAACTCAGAGGGTGTGGGAAAGGTGTCAGTGCCTTGAAGTTCATTCAGATGAGGAAACAGGAAAATATCAAAGACAGACAAAAAATGCCTCTAAGTCTGGTGTATGCCTCCAGTAACTTGTTGAATTGCAAGGAGCAATGCAGTGCTTTCACCATAGGAATAGGCTCCCATCACAACCTCATCAGAGTCCCTCCACTCGCCGAGGCAAGAGGGCACAGGGTGACACGTGGTCTAGAAGGTAAGTTGGCTCAAAGGTGCATGGGAAGGTCTATGCAAGTAGCATTGCTGAAAAGAAGTCTTGTGGTCAACAAATATGCATGAGCCTTCACGATCTCCTGGATGTATAAAGTAATACTCATTTGCTGAGATGCTACACAATTACTCAGGAGTGAAATACTTCCCTGCACAAGTGCTAAGTTTCCAGGCAATGATGGAATTATATTATTCAGGAGATTGTGACCTTACTGTAAGTGTCACTGTTTCTGCTACTGTAATGTTTCAGTCTGCATAAAAACAAAACTCTTACCTCTTCTGTGTCCTCTTCTTCCCCTATCCCATTACACAAGTACTGGCACTGCGTCTCTTTTATTTTTAATTGTAACTATTGATATTTATGGGTCATATGAATACATGGGCAGGAGAGACAAAGAAGAAAGATGTTCATAGGCACTGCTGACTGTGAAACAAGAAAGGCTGAGTCACAGGGAGCACGTCAAACACATAAATAGCATGTATGGTGTTATAATAATGAAAAAGTATTTTTACCGTGTGGTCTTAACATGTGTTATACCAGGCTCGATAACACACACACATAGGAACAGGTCCAGAAACTATTCCATAACAAAACCCACACAGCAGCAAGTAGGCCACAGCATCATGGTCGCAGCTAGAAGACACACAGCACCTTCCCACGTACAATGGGATGTTTACTAGGATATATAGATCTCTGCACGTGAGCTCTCTCTGCTTGCACCAAAAAAAGGCATCACTTGTGCACAACCAACTAATGGCTAGAACTAGAGACGCATAGGAGATGGCAGCTTACATCATTTAATCCTGGACAGGCCTGCTAGGCAGACTGGAGGTCAGCAGGTGCAGAGACTTGCTCTTTGAGGACTCTTACTCAGTATCAGTTGTGCAACAGGTTATCAGCGTGGGTTGCTTCCGTATACGGTCATGACCTGTAAGAGTGGAAAAACTTGTTTTGTAGTAGCGGAGGGATTTTCCTGAACTAGGTTAAATATTTATTTAACTAAAGCCTGCAGTTGCTGAAGCTGCTCTGGATTGACATTAGCATAACTGAGATCTTTAATCTTCTTTCATCTGCTACAATGCAGAAAATCAGTGTCTATTCATTTTTGTATTCATTCAATGTTCATACCAGAAACTCAGAACGGGTTTTCTGGATCCCTCGATCCTTCAGAGAGAAATCTGACAATTTCTCAAACCACAGGAAACTTAAAAATAGCACTTGTTCCAGCACAGCTACACATTGTTGTTCTTGAAATCTGGGTTAGAAAATACTTACAGAGTCTCTAAAAGAGGCTTGAAGCGAAGCGTCTCTATTACCACACTCCTTTATTCAAACAATTAACCCTGTGAACAGAAGAGCTACTGAAGCCAGATTTCCCATTGATTTTGTTCCTTGAGACTAATTCCTACATGGATTCCCCAGCGTCTAGTAAGTGTTTCGCCTCTACTGCAATCGTCTCCTGGGGAGAGGGAGAGGCACAAGAGTGGGAGACACAACTTGGGCCTCTGCACTGTATTCGACTTTTTATTTTCACTAAACATCCAGGATTTTATTGTCAAGACCTCAATCCTTCTAATTTGAAGAGCAGGTTGAAAAGTTACTGGAGGAGAAATTCAGACATTTTTTAGCTAACCATAGTAAATATTCTCTCTGCCATGCAAGCTTTATCATCCAAGGGAAGCAGGTGCTAGTGACAGTTCTGCAGGAATCCACCGGAGTACTCTACAAAGCGCTTTTCAGGATTACTTTCAGGAAAGCGGAATACAGATTTCACCTGGCACAAATCAACAACCTCTACTGAATGCAGAAATTTTGTATTTATTACCCTTCACCCTCACACTTCAGGGGGGCTAGCAATGCTGTTTCTCCTGGAGGAGAAGACCCTCATAGACTAATTTAAAGTCATTTAACAGCTCCAGATTTGGACTCAGATGGATGCTACTACGGAGTGCTCCTCCCTGCTAAATATGCCCACCAAAGCATTTTATCAGCCCACAGAGCAACTGCAGCAGCCTCTTTCTCCCTGCCTGAGCACACTAGCATTTAAGGATCTTCCTGGCTAGCAAAATTAGAGACATTACATATTCCAGCAGCTAGGGTTTGATATAGTCGAATGCAACCATGAAAGTAGAGCAACAGATGTGTCACCTTAATCCAGTTTAGGGACCTACAT
Organism: Phaethon lepturus; assembly: GCF_000687285.1. Classification (NCBI taxonomy): domain Eukaryota; kingdom Metazoa; phylum Chordata; class Aves; order Phaethontiformes; family Phaethontidae; genus Phaethon; species Phaethon lepturus. Next base: position 79,239 of record NW_010542904.1, read on the forward strand.
TTACTCAGCATGCATTTGCCTACTTTAAGCAGCCTCTCTAATATTATACACTTCTTCTCTTGCCCCCTTTTAAACTTTGGCTGCAATATTTCAATGACTAAGGGGATAACTTCCACTGCAAAGATGCTTAACAGTATTTTCAATTACAGTCTGCTTGTGAAGAGCCTACAGCATCTTCTTCATAACTTTTTCTCATAACTAAATAGAGACTATTAACAAAGGCTTGTAAGTGTCTGGACAGAATCTACACAGTGAAGAGGTTATGATTTGCAAATGATGTTTCTTTTCCACTGTAGGTGGATCAGTATGCGCTTGGGAGTAAATCTGCTATCTTTTGGGAATGTTTCCAGTTAACTCCATTCTAACCACATTTGCTTTGCTTGGTTCTGCTTCAGGAACTGAAACTAGCTTGGCTCCAGCATTAAACAACTGAGCAGGAAATAGCAGAAGGTTTACCATATACAGGCTGGCCAGGGGCGGAGCGATATATTGAACTAAAAATACAGCAAAGATTGGTTTTGGGAGATTCAGATTGGTTACATTTTAATTAGGAGATACACAAGCTCCCAGTGCTGGTGATTAAGTTATCTTCATTGAAAACACAGTCACATATTCAAATGTCACCATGCTTCAAAAAGGGAAGTGTTGAGACATAAGAGCTTAATGCCTCAAAATGAGGATCTGATTAAAAAATGCATTCTGCACTTTGTCAGTTTGTCTCCATGCCCTTCAGCAGCTCGGGTGCCTCCCTCTGCCCCATCCCACACACAAATAATAGGGTTAGAGGAAACTTTTAGCTGCACATCACAAAATTCAGTAATAACGCTAACCTGATAGGAAGTTTAATCATGGTTAGGGATTGTGTTTATTTTGAAACTGAGGAAAAGACAGGAATAGCCTCAACCACTCAGATGAAAAGGGGCAAGCAAAATACAATACTGCAAATGCAATATAAAATTAGAGGAAATTTTGGCAAAACAGTAGTTGCAAGTCCCAAGTCATTAGCAGGACAGATTTAAGTACCAAAATATCCTTACAATCAAGACTTCAAATCCTTCAAACTACTGTCCAATCTTTTAATTAACTTGTCATAAAGATGGAATAAAAGCGAATTTGTTTGTGCCCTTAGCACAAACAAATATATTCTGATATACACTAAGGTAGCATCAGGGCAACCAGTGAATCAAGGCAAAAGAAGCAGAAATGAAATCCAGTTCCAGACATGGGTAGCAAATGCTAGGTTTGACCCTATGTTATTCTTTGAACAATAAATATTTTACTGTCTCACAATCACATTCTGGAAGAATGAATCCTACTCCAGATCTTAACTGGACTGCAAAAATAAAACCTAGACAGCTCATTTATTGATACTGTGAGATATCCAAACAAGTAATTTTATTGCTATTAAGCAAAATATAACAGCTGGAAAAATAAACCTCAAGCTGTCATTGAGAGTTCAACTACAGAGAAAGAAAGTAAAGTGGTTGAAACAAACAGAAAAAGCACTTCCCGAGGAACACAGAGAATGGGGTGAGCCCCAGTGGCTTTGATTACTGGCAGATCAATGTGGCTGTTTGGTTTGATGGATGAAGAGATAGGAAGTCAGGTGGGAAAGTGCCCCATGAAAGTAGATCTGCATTGTATCTAATCCACCAGGGAGGAAAACTGTGGGAAAAAAATACTGTTGGCAGAGTAGAAGGCACGCAAGCCCGCTCCACTACACTTGCTGTACTTCAGAGGAAATCAGGAGCACAGATGTTAACAAAGGGGTCTCCCTAGCCTGGAAAAAAAAGGCAAAGAAAAGAGTGCCTATCCAAGAAAGTTATTCCTATCATTATAAGTCTTTCCAGTTCTATTTAAAGAAAGCAAAAGAGCCAACAGAAGAAGCTGTGTTTTGCAGCTCTGCACAAACACTCGCAGATAAGGGTGGTACCAGGTGTCAGCTAGCCCTGCAAAGTCACTGAAATGTCAAGGATTGTTTTTCCTCTACTCCCTTTCTCTTTCCTCTGACTGGGAACTGCCAATGTTTATTTAAAAGATATCCCTTGTATTTGGCAAGAATGCCAGCAGGGCAGACGTTAATGGATTATTATTTGGAGCTGGAAGCCTGCCAAGGTGATAAGGATAGCCTGCCTACCCAAAGGCCCAAAGCCATGCCATTAACAGTGGGAGTCAGAAATGAAATCGTCCTGCCAGATGCTTTGCTATACTGAGTACAGCAGAGACTTTAAAAGCGAGCTGCCTCCAACTTATGTTTGATCTGACCTATAAAAATAATTAAATAAGTAAAGAGGCAGACATGGGCTATAATGGGGGACTAATCCATCTGTAAGACCCAGGTCTGATTCTTCTCTTTTGCAGCGGCGTGGAGAATTTGTTCAAGCCACCGTGAAGTCACTGCAAATGTTTCTGTTCACTTCTCTGCCCTTGAACTAGATTTCAACCTGGAAGCCCTGAACTCAACTGCTAAAAGCAGCACGAGCGAGAGACCTCATTGTACTGCTGCGGCTTCAACAGTAAAATGACAACAAGAACATACCTCATTTTTAGCCCTACTCCAAACAGAAGGAGCAACTCTTTGTGTAGCTATCCTCACAGTAAAATGGTTAATGCCAGTACCCACTGAGAAGGCAAGCCTGAAGGAATGTGGTATTTTGTGTCTGAGATATATTTAGATTAACATTGTTTACTATTAATCTTCTCTGCAAAGCCCTTTCTTTCCCAACAGACAAAAAACGACCAGTATCGCTCCACCCTTGTTATCGTATGTTCTTTGGAAGACGACCTTTTCCATGGCCCATCAGACAGCACAGACTATAATTAAGGTGCTTATAATACAACATAGTAAAAGCAGGAGCTGGGGCACAGTAGCATTTACTGCTGTGATTGAAAGCCTTAAAGGTTATGTGGAATTTACCAAGTAGTAATTTTATCTGTTTGGAGCTGGCAAAAAAAAGAAACTTTGTGCTCATTTGAGAAGTTGGTCTGCCACTAATGAAGTCGAAGTAAATAGGCTGCTTTCCTACTTCTCCTGAATGCATGCAATGAAGTATTATCCCAGACAGGTGCTCCCTCTGAAAAGAAAACACGCATAAAGATTTAGCTACTTTTTTACTCTGGATTTCTTTTTTCTCACCTTAAATATGCCTAAAACAAACCCGCAGGCTCCCATACTGTTACCTCAGGGAGAACACACAGCCCACCTTCACTGGTGACCTCTCCTGACTCTAATGTGGACCATATTAAAGTCAGGTTCAGAATACAATAACACCCTCATGTAGAGCAGTCAGTCATTTCATACCAAGAGTGACAGCTAATATCAATACGAAGGAAATTCAGTGCCAAAATAAAAATTTCTTTACTTACTTCTGGCCTTTCATTGTACCTTTGTGCAACCACTCCTGAGGTTTTTAAGCAGGATTGTTCTCTGAAACAGGACTCTACCAGCAGCACAAAGTTCAGACATCTGGAGCTGTAAAGCCATCCTCAGTATCAAGGCCATCATAAGGAAAGTGTCAAGTACACAAGTCAAGAGAAAATTAATCTAACAGCAATCCTGGGGTCTGGAAGTTGGTCTGACTTTTCTGTTTGCTTTTCATACTACACTAGTATTGCAGACATTTGAATGCTTGCCCTGTAGCTAAGGCAGCACAGTAGGGCTGATTCTGAACGGTTCTGTCCTTTACTTACTGTCTGAAAGAAGAATAAGGAAGACAAAAAGCCCCTCTTTTTCAGTTGATATTCCTATTCAGTTTCTTGATGGGAAGATACGTGAGGTTACAAAGACAAAGTCTTGATGGGTGTATCATGAATTAAACAAGACTGAAGGTATTCTACTTTGTGAAGGTAATTTACATTTTTATATTCCAGCCTAAGCTGGAATACACAATTTAACCAACTCTAAACTTATTTTAATCCATAGTCTTCAAGGACAATCTTCACAACAGGAAGGTGCTAATTGCTGAAACTCTACTGGGTTGTCAACGGTGAAAGTTACTGAATTCTTGGATGTAGCTTTGTATTAGCACCAATTCCTTTGATGATTATTTAATGTGGAGGTTGTTTGGTACCTAAGTGCCTTGATCTCATAGCCATGAATTACTGGAGCATAAGAAAGGTAAGTCACCCATGCATGTAGCGCATGAGGTCTCCAGGCTGCGATGGCACAGGCAAAACAGTTTGTAGAGAAAAAGAGCGCTGCTGCAAAGAAGGATAAACAACTGGGGCCTGTGAACACCATTTATTATTGTTTCTTTTTCACTAGGAAACAAAGATTGTGTTTCTCAGCAGCAGTTTTACCATTACAAACAGCAATCTGATTCCATGGTATCACAGCTTATTCCTAGCACTAGGAGTGGGTGCACCAAGGAAGGACAGATGGAGGCTGTGCCGCAATCAACATTCAGTAGGGTGTCTGTCCTCACCCACTCATCTGCCTTCTCATTCCTCTCTGACTGCTCTGGGACTACTCTGACCCCACCCCATAAGCTGTTTCTTCCATGCTGTCTCCTTAGTTGTTTTTCAAGAGCTTTCTTGCTGCCCACATGTGTCTCCTTCTCCTCTTGGATGCTGTGTTTTCTACAGAAGCAACAGATTGCTGTGATGTTGTCCTTTTGATCTAATGAGAAAAACTCCTACAACAATGATGTGCATGTGTTTCTCTCCACATTATTTAGCAAGGAGGCTTGGAGGAACACATCTCTCCCAGGATCCTATTTCTTTTGTAGGTCTTACCTTGACTGCCACGGCTCTCTCACCTTAATAAGCTTTTCTCTCCCCCAGCCCTAAATCTGCATTGTTTCTTCCTGCTGTCACCACGTAGCCATGAGAGTCCCCACACTTTACCTGCCCTCCCTGTGGACCGCTGCTACTATTCTCCAAAGTAAAACCTTTTACACACAGCAAGCGCAGGAATTATCTCAATCTCGCTTCATGTAACCTGATGTGCGATGCTTACTAAGTTTTTAATCGTTGTGTATTTGTTCACGGCTTGAGTACAACACAGGGTTTTCCGAAGCCAGACACACAAGCCCAGCTGGCTTCAGTTGGGGCAGAATGGGCTCCAGGGTCACTGCTAAAACACCATACAGCGCTTGTCCAGTTTTTCTGCTATCCCATCTCTGGTAATAGCTCATCAACAGGATGAGCTCTTTGTGGTTGAGCTTTACAGGGATATCAGGTTTCTTTCTCATTTTTGCTCATGATCATTTTATTTCTGAGTCATGGACTCCAGGATGGATTTTAAAACTGGCAATGATCATTCCTTTTACTGATACTCTTCTAAGATCTCAAAAAAACTGTATTTTCAGACAAATAAATTTAGCCATTCAAATCATCTGGCAAAGATAAGAAATAGTTGTACTCATCTTACTACAGGCAGTGATATAGTTACAGATCTGCCAAAAGACAAACCTGGGTGCTGGGAGTAAGAGAACCCAGCTCCAAAACTTGCTCCCCAAATCATTTTCTAAACCCCTTGGAGCATCAGCTAACAAATCATCTGAGTCTTTGTGCTGTGGTTAATCTCAGTGCAGAAATCAGCACTGCTTAGCACAAAAGCCAACTCTCACCGACTGAAGGAAGTATAAAAGTCCATTTTCCTAGTAATAAGAGTTGTACCTATCAAAGGGAACTTATTGCAATAGGCAACATCAGTTCTTTGCCTCTCGTTCCCTTCAACAATGTAACACACCTCGGGATTCTCAGTTCTTTTTAGAAAATTCTCCTTTACATGTCTCACCTTCTTTCTCAGCACTTTACTGGATCACTTACATTTCTCTGTAAATGCCACCGGCCTTCCAAATTCTCCCTTCTCCCCCCGCAACGGCACTGGTGGGCTCCCTCTGCCACTGGTGCTGACTCAGCCTGGGACCATGTACAATTCGCTACAGCTCCCAGGGCTGCAGTTTGAACCCTATAAAACAGCTACTTCACTTCTGGAGGCTTGAAAGACTATGTATGCCAAGTGCTAGCTCGGCTCCTCCCATGCAGACACCTGGTGAGAGTGTCACAAACTAATAAGGGACCGGTGGGCAAGGGTGCTGTGCTCTCTTGAAGGAGACAGTCAGAAAAGCAGATCTGACATAGAGTGGGAGATGGGCTTCACACACGAAGCCTGGCTGCCCGTACGCCTCTTCCCCAGAGCTCCACTATCAAGGCCACAGTACAATACACGCAACATGTCATGTGTACATGGAGGAACCTCACAGAAGTTAAGACATACCAGCTCCTGTGTGAAGCCACCTTGAAACATCTGGCAAGCCCCAGGCACAGCAAGGTTGCATACATAACTTGGAGTAAGTTTCAGCTTACTCCATTCAGCATATGATGCAGAGTCCTCTGCACATTTAGGGACTAACCAGAAGCAGGCCCCCAGTGTGCTGCTGCTGCTATGGGGTCCTCGCCCAAATCGGGGATCCCGGCTTTAAGAGAGCACCGGACATGGGATTCTTATCCAAGAATAAAGTGTCTTTCCATCACTGCCAAGTGGACCGAATCTCTCTGAGAGGATGTTGACACCTACACAAGGCAAGTCTCATGCATGTACATACCTGTACTCTTCTCAAACTTCAGTGACCCTGTTTTTTTTCTAGTGTTAAAAGTGCCTTTTTGGTCACAGCACGGCAGGACTATGAGCACCCATTCTGAACATACCCTCTGAGAGCCAACCATGCACTCAGACTGCTGCCATGCGCTGCGTTAAAGTGGAAGAAAAAAGAGCAATGGTCCTGGAGCTCAGTTAGGTCAAAGAGGAGGTTTCATTTGCCCGTTTGCCTCATTTTGCCGTCATCTTGAAGGCAAAAATAGGGGGTGAGGAGGCACCAGGAGAGAAAAGCATCATAAATCATTCACTGTATTAGCAGGAGGCTGGATCGGCAAGCCTTGCTCATTTAGCTACCTTAAACTTCATCCAACCTGCTTATCCCCCAGCTGCAGGAATAACAGGCCACTTGAAAGGTAATATTTTTGCTATTAGTGAAGAAAGGAAAAAATGTGATCTTTGCTGTAGCATGGGAATAATTTTTCCAGAGCTACATAGAATGAGCCTGAGTGAATACTGCTATTTTTGGCAATAGCCCTCCTGCTTAGCTCACATCAATAATTTTAATGCTTTATTTGTGGTTTGGGCTGTAAGCAATGGTGAAAGTCTGTGGAGAAAAAAAGTGGCAAAATTTGCTAAATAATTTTGAGTTCATGACATTCATAAAAATACACGAATGTTTTCAGAATTCTTAAGAGTCCATACATGCTCATAAAGTTGAGCTATGAAAGCATTTTATTTTACATATGCAAACATCACTGAATTACTCTTTATGAGGTTTTAATTGGAGCTTTAAGGTTTCAGTGGTTACAATGACAGACTGTCAAACACGTTCTTAGATTCCTGTGTCTTGCAATGTCATTAGTATAGAGAATCTCATGTTTTGTTCCAGTAGTGTTTCTCTCAGTAATTTTCATTTTTTATATCACAGCAGCACTCAGAAGCCCCACTCAGAGGTCAGGGCTCTGGTGTTTCAGGTGCTACATAAACAAAGAACTAAACCAGACTATGAGGGTCTCAAAGCACTTCATGTTTTATGGGGAGATATTTCACTATGATAATTACAGCTTATGTTGTATCGTCTGCCTTGCGCTCCTACAGCAGTTTTGACCCCTAGGTATGTGGCCTGCTTTTCAGAGCTGCAGAGATCCTAGTGCTCCTTCCAAATATCACTTCTCCTCCTGCGTGCCACTGCTTACTTTTTCTCTTCCTAAATCTGCTTTGAGAAAAAAAAGCAGTACCACTGGACTATATTTGGAAAACGATGTACCATGTGGGGACTTACCCAGCCAAAAAATATATTGTCTCCCAAAGCTTACTGCAGACTGGTCACAGGGCTTAAACCACTATTTCTTTCAGAAGAAAAAGCTTGATTCTTAAGTGGAGACAATCAGCAAAGCTCCATGAATCTACACTGATCAACCTTACGTATCATTGGCTCAAGTCACAGTACTATGCACTGAGCAAAACCATCTCATCATGGAAGACCAGATAAAAACTGCAGGCACATCTGAACTCCTAGGACTGGAGAGAAAAGGGCTCTCTTGCTCCTGAAAAGCGTTCCCTTCCTCAATTTACAGAACTTATCAAAAGTATCTCTAATTTGTCAAAAATGATACCCAAAAAAGTATATAGTTGACCATCCTTACAAAAAACACATTAAAGCATGAACTGGCTCATAACAGTCCCAACCCACCCAAATATTCACAACCTCTTAGGTACAAGAGGAATCATACTCTAGTTAGTCATACTACTCAGGTTACTGTAGTTAGGCATATACTTAATTACTCAGTTGGATCAGAAGTATTAGCTGGGACAAATTTTGTCTCCAAAAAAATCTATTAACATTCATGAAAGAATAAAGATATTCTCGTTTTTTTAACAGGCAAACAACTACACAAGCATCAAATCGGGCTCAGCAGATCTAGTTTAGGACCGTTGCTAAGTGAGTAACTTGGGCTAGAGGAGGAATAATCATTTTTACTACTCCATAGCAACTCTGTTTTTTCCTTAAAATTACATGTTCTGCAAATTCTGCAGCCAATGTCAAATTCAAAATGATCACATTAACAGAAGAAAGTGTAAAAGTGCAAGAAGGGAAATTCTACTGCCTTCCTCCAGTCAACAAATACACATTAATGATGTCAGGCTGAGACTTACACATACAGGGTTAAGTGACCAGTAAATTTTATTTTATTTTTTTTAAATTGGAAGCTAACAGGGTAGCAAGGCCATCTGCATCATGTTTACAACACCATGTACTGGTTGCAATTAGAAGTTGTGGATTTGATCATTAGTTCACTGGTTTAAACACAAATGCATTGGCTGAAATACAGTCATGCTGGGTTTAATAACAGCAATTGCAGAGTACATTATTTTAGTTCATGCTAGTACTATGAAGACTTGGGGAAAAACTGCTTGGCAGACAAACCCATCTTTTAAATTCTGTGGAGCAAACAACTGACACGCTGGCTCCATGCCCCTTAATCAAAGTATACCCAGAAAGTTTATCTGGACCAGTTTCCCAACTAGGCACTACAGCGTATTCTGGGCTACCGCCCCAATAAGCCCCTTCTACTGGTACTCCTCCCTTATTTGAAGAACCTCAAAAAGCATCAAGCCAGACAGTGAGAATGAGAATGACCTACAAATCAGCAGCCCTGTGGACTTGACACGCACCTCGAGGGCAAGAGACCAATTGCAGTGAGTGATCCAGAAAACACAATGTTCTCTCTTCAAAATGAAAACCCAATCCTAAAATGTAGTGATTAAGACCATTCCTGGAAACTGGAGATAGAGGTTAAAGTCCCTTTGGAGAAAAGGGACTAGAACTCAGCTTTCCTACAGCCTGGGTAAGAATTCCCTTTATTAGACTCACTCTTTTTTAATTCTATAAATCTAATAAGTAGTATTTGATAAAACAGCGATGCATTCACAACCAAGAAAATATTATCGATTATCAGACAAACTAAAGATGAAACTAACTGGGAGCAGTAACAACTGCCTTTTCTAGCAAAATTACGGTTCTGAAAACTAAGCTATAATTATAAAATATTAATGTACAGCCACCTTGATCAACTGAGTGTGCATCCTCAAACGTTCACAACCAATAACTACAATTGCAGCAGGATCTTCGTTTAGAAGACAGGCATTTTCACCATGTCCCTCTGCAAGATGATGGGTTATCTTTCACCATATAGCAACATGTTCAAATTGTATAGACTATCCTCAGCCCAAGAACACCCCTCCCTTTTCACACATCTCTTCTTTAAAACCAAAATTGATATTTTAAAGTATTGTAGCTTTGCTGCATAACCTTCTAGCTCAAGTCACTGCCTGAGGCACAGTTACTGTGAATCATTATGTAGAAAAATATTACCCAGCATAAAGCGTCAAAAGTACATTAGAAAGAATATCAGTATCTATATACCTAGAGCCTGACACACCAGAGAATCAATCCAATATAACTTGATGAGAACGAGCGAATTTACAATAGCATAAAGCTGGAATAACAGCGGTTGAAAGGAACTAAATAGGAATCAGCCTCAAACTGATTAGGGGCCATAAGGGAACATGTGGCCTCAATCATGACAACGCTGGGTTTTGAGAACAAAAGCTACTTCTCCCTTTCATAGGGACACTTCTTGAATTACATACTCCTTTGAGACAGGAGACGTGCTAGGCCATGATACGCAGATAACCACTAGCCTAGGCAAAAGAATTCCTTCTGCTCTACACTACTTCAGTTATCTTAAGCAGGATTTTACAAATACAAAGCACTACTTCCTAGCCCCTCATTTCAGTATATTCCACCCATCATGATATATTCCAGGGACCACAAACCACATGCCAAATATGCCCTCTGACTTCAGTTCAAATAGCATATGGCCAAGGGCTTCCGAGTTATTATTTGGTAATACTGAAAGGTATTACAGTGTGTGGTCTATCGAAGGCATCTGAACAGTTCATTCACCCTACAGCGAAGGAAGGTTTTCCCATGCTGGTATACCTTAGCCTGCCTGTAATTTGAAAAGGATGATTTTTAGAGCTGGTTACAATTTAAACCTTCCAACTTTGAGCAGTTTTTGGACTATAATGTCAACATTCATTAGGGAGGGAAAGATGAGAAAAATTTAGAAAGCTTGAGACAATTGTATTTCATAGAACCATAGAACAGTTTGGGTTGGAAGGGACCTTTAAAGGCCATCTAGTCCAACCCCCCTGCCATGAGCAGGGACATCTGCAACTCATCAGATCAGGTTGCTCAGAGCCTCATTCAACCTGACCTGGAATGTCTCCAGGGAGGGGCATCTACCACCTCTCTGGGCAACCTGTGCCAGGGTTTCACCACCATCTCTGTGAAAAATATCTTCCTTCTATCTAGTCTAAATCTACCCTCTTTTAGTTTAAAACCATTACCTCTTGTCCTATTGCAACAGGCCCTGCTAAAAAGTTTATCCCCCTCAAAAAGTTTGTTTTACTTCACATTCGGAGGGCTTCAGCATCCTTGTACAAGTGGTATTAGTGGTAAATGCAGCATAATGAACTGTAGTTCAGAAGGGGAGCACAGTTTTATAGAGTCGAAATCATGATGTCTCCTCACACATCAGAAATTTACATTTCAGCCTAATGTGCAAAAACATTATGTAAATGTCCTTTCCCCCTCCCGTCCTTAATAACTATTAAACCAACCGGCAGATTTCAAAGACATTTAACAGAGCAGAAGAGATTTCTAAGATATTAAATGTCTATGAACTGTGTGAAAGTAGGTATGTGGGTAGACAAGAAAAAGGTGATTAGTGCTTCCAGCAAGGGAACGGTTGCAAAATGGGCTTGCACTTAATGAGACATGGCCAACTATTTTCCACACTGGAAATGAGAAGTATGATGCTTTTCCCAGTGGTGAGATATTTAATTACAGTTTTGACCTTATAGTCACTAAAAAAATCCAACACAGAAAACCAGAGTCAATGCATTTTACTACTCCTTGTTTGGACTAAACTCCTTGTTTGGAAAACAAGGTAATGAGAAAACTTTCTGATTAAAATGTGACAGTTGACCTGCAGGTGAAAGGAAGTGTGCAAACAAAGAGAAAACAATATCAGCGTTTTAATTAAAAAAAAAAAGGGAGCACCTCCGAAGTTTCATCAGATTTCCTCCTCTCACCCCAACCTGCAAATATAAACAGATGGGGTGCCTCAGGTAGAAGATATCTGGCAGCATGGAAAGATCTCTTCCCACTGGTAACGAGTAGATGGATCATATTTTCTTAGTAAAGCAATTATGATTTTTAATAAAGTGTCAGTTGTATTTCATGGGGTTTTTTCCTTCCATTTCTGAACAGATCATGCTGGGTTCAAGCTGTGAAATCATCTGGCATGTTGCTAGGATTGATCTGTAGAAAATGATGGATTAAAAAAACCCCACCCAAACCAATACTAAATGACCAAATGCTGTCGCTGTCACACATTTCACTTGGATCATTGTTGCATCCTCAAACCTATCATTTGTACTGGGCAAAGACCTCCTGATGCAATTAATTCCTTTTAAAGAATTGTAAAGACAAGTAATGTTCATGAGGTTGAGTGTGGAGTTTCACCTTGTCGCCTGTGCAGGAGTCCAGGAAGGCTGCACAAAGCAGTCATTCAGAGAACAGGAGGGCTCTCATTGACAGAAACACTTTCCAAAACATTCTTAACTGGAATTTTGGTGGAAGGTGTTACACAGCTCCAAATATTTGTTTCTTTGTTTCCATGGGAACAACAGCACTGTGGTTTAATAATAAAACAACATCGATCCTCTAAGTTTGAGAGAGCTCCTTGATTTTTGTTTTGAGTTAAAAATTTAGTTTTCCATGTGTTTCCCCTCTCCCCAACAACCAACAAGTTGCACAGTTTAATGCCCTTTCAGTACTTTGTGGGGGGGATTCAAAACATTAAAGACAAGCCTTGCAAAACTTGTGTTATCCTGCTGCATATTATAAGCCAAGCACTGCATTAAACACATTCTAAGAAGTCCGTAGATTATTTCATATCAGATCCTCAACATACACAAGCCTTCAGTCATCCTCTCTCCGTATTATGGAGACTTGGCATAACGTCATTGGAGGAATGGAGGCCAGAAGTTAGGGCATAAGATGTTGTCAGCACTTTAACTTCTAATCCTAGTTGCAAAAAGAAGGGAGGAAATCAAGAGGCGGTTATTCACACAGGTTTATTTTAAAATTTTATTCTACCTAATTCAGACCTCCTCTCCAGTCCATAGGAAGAGGAAAACTCTTCCAGAGGGTGATTCAGAGCAGAAGTTTACTTGAAAAGCTTCTGCAAAAGGCAGCTTAGAGTCATCTATTCATTAACTACACAGAGAACCCAGAGACAGTGCCCTCTTATGATAGACATCTAAATTAATGTTTAAAGTTGGGCTGCATTTACATTCCCCAAGGATTGTGTTGAATTTTGCTGAAGTTACTGTACCTGAAAGTGGTAGGTTTGTTATGTAAAAAACTGGAATTGTGACATCCATTTCATTGGTGGTTTTGAGACTGAAGAAATTTTTTCCTGATGTGACAGAAATGTATGCTTATACCTTATTCCCAGACCTGATATATATATCTGAATATGTACCATTCTTATTAAAATATCTGATGCTCTTGGGCCATCAGCTGTAAGTGGAGATTCTCAAAACACACAAAGGAATTTCTTGCACTATAGTGAGATGTGGACATTTAGGTACATTCTATGCCTTTCCTTCTCCTAAGCATTAGTATCACTAATATTATTTTTAAAAACATGGAAATTGTGGCCTAGGTAGCCACTCGGCTAGAAGTGAATCTTGTATGATAGGCTATGGAAGAGTTTAAGGCGAATCTCAGCACTACTAAATACTAACCATGCCACTGGAAAATAAATAGAGACTGACAAATTATTGTTGACGTAATCCCTGTGAGAGTGTCTAGACTAAGGGAGTCAAACCTACTGTCCGTAGGCTGAAGCTGGCTCCCTGGAGTCTTTCCACCAGCCTACAGTTTCTTGTGCAATATCCACTGCAATTCAGCCGACAGGCACCTGCTTGCTCGTCGTCCAGGAAGGCCAGAGAGTGTAGACAGAGGGACGGGGAATTAATTCTGCTCCCCCCGACAGCTGTCTTGTCTTTCATTTCTGCGCCTCCAGCCCAGAAGCAATGCGGGAAGCCCCCAAACATCTACTATCTCTCCATCTCTCCATCAGGCACAGCATCTCCAGATCTGGAGAACACCTGATTCTCTCAGACTCACTTTGCGTTCCCAGGTCTGAAAGTGGTTACTTTTCCACAAGCAGTGCCTCCCTTTCGTCTCCTGCCAAGGGAAAAGAGAGTCAAGATGTAAAGGAGAGATTTTTTATTTCAAGTGGAGATGAAGAGAAGGATACTGGAAGAAACCCAAGCAAGAGCCAGAAATTACTAACATGGAGAGAAAGGCCCAGAACAAGCAGAAGTTGGAGAAAAAGCTGGGACAGACATTCCTTGAAAAAGTGACTCCTGAGGAGTGAGAAGGAACGTAAGAGACACAGAAATGCTTCATTAAGGCATTTTCTTCTTTAGGCAAAAAAAGTCTTTTTTTACTTCAGATGAAATCTGTAGCATTCAAAAATAAATCTCTCAGCAGTGTGACAGGAGTGCAAAATGTGTCTCTTCACTCATCAGCCACAGACTTGAACTGAAATAGTAATTTGGCCCTTGCCAAGGTGTACAACCACTTAAATAGCAGTGCTGTAAATCAAAAGGTCCCCACAGTCTCCACACAAGCAAGAGTTTGAAGGTCACTAAGCATGATGCAACAGTCAGGCATGAAATATCTCTAACCAGACCTGGACCTTGTACCTTATCATCAATACTGGACCATCCACCTGCGCTCCTTCACATCTGTCAGGATGGGGCAAGATAAGGCAAGCAGAAGCTAACAAAGGTAGACAATACAGTACAGCCACCCTGCTAAAACATAACAAAAATAGCTTCCCCAAGCAGGGTGGAAATTATAACTTCCCTGAGATTTGGCAGATCAAATAGTTGTGGGCAGTTTTGACATTTCCCTAACATTTAAATCTCTCATCAGGCAGGTGACTTCATTCTTTATGCCAAATAAACAATCCAATGCTTGCTCACAGTAAGGAGGCTCTTGTACTTATCTCCATGCCACCACATCATCAACATCAAAGAGTATGAACACCCCCTTCCCAGTAATGAAAAAACCCAGTACCTGTGGTAATTCAAGGCCTGATCCACCTCCCATTTTGTGAGACATGGCACAACATGAACATCAACTGATGTGTGAGCTACTAGAGACAGTAATTCCCAACAGAATCTGCTTTGCTCTCAGCAACTGCACGTGGCCTCGATGGCCAGCTGTGTACACCACCACCGTGGGATGAACAGTCTTGCTGTTTTCCAGGCAAGTGACTGTTGCTGCCAGTTTGATTGAATTACAGATGCTTTCAGAGACTTAAGCAAATTATCAAAATGAACAGAGCAATCAAAACTATCAAGCAGAAGAAATCATTAGTTGTCATTCAGCTCAGGAGGGAAGAGAGTCCACAGCTACTCTGAGTCTTGGGAGAAAAGCGTTCAACTACTCAGAGAGAGAATCCAAATAAATCCCATTTCCTTGGGGAACCTACATCTTGCTCTCAGCCCGCCTTTCAGATCAGTCTCTATTTAAGCTCTTTCACTGGACTTTTGGCTGAAGCCCACTACCTATGTGTTGTTTTCCCAGCAGAGAAAAAACAGCTGCTTTCCCAAGGCCTGAGAAGACCCATCTGACATGTTATACTCAGGGCAGAACAGGCAGCCTACAAAACAGGCAGGGAACCCTCCTGACTCTTGGTGACATTACAACCGATCTACACAAAGAGACCTAAACCTCTGGTTTTCTTCCAGACAAACAGTGCTTTCATTTTTTAGCTGCTTCCACCATCTCTATGTTACCAATGACTACACCAAAGAGAAAAACAAAGTACACAGAAAGAAAACAAAAAAAAACCCCAACCAAGCAAACAAAAAAAAAACCCTCTGTGAAAAAAATATTCCCTGTGCCAGAACTATTAGTTAACAAGTCTGATTACTGGAAGGCATTCTAAAGCCCTCCTTAACTAGAACAAAAAACCCAACCAAACAAACACTAACAACAATATGTGAATTAACTCCTCCCCAACCTTTACTGGGGGCTGTAACCTCTCTGCAGAGGGAACCATCCCCTCAGTTAATGTATCCCCAGACACACACCACGTGCATCTTCCCTGGGCCCTGGACTAACCACGCTGTGAGGCACAGGCAGAAGACCCATGAGACGGCCGAGGTAAACCCACTTTTTCTTTTTTTAAATAGATGTCACTCGACAAAGAAATCCATCCCTTTCAAGCTATTCTGAGATTTTGCCTCCTGTTTACCTACATCTCAAACAGCTCCAAAAACACCTCAAATTCTCACAATTCCAAGCAGATGTGGTAAGGCTCCAACTTTTTGCTTTGAGATCTCCAGACAAAAGGAGATATTCAAGTGCCAAATACCATAAGTTTCTAATGGTCTCAAGTATCCTGAAAATATGCTATTTTTAGTATGTGGTTGGCAGAGAAAGGAAGTGTTAAAGCTTGGACCAGTATCAAATCTGAGTGAAAATTAGCAGCTAGGAACATCCTCTTTCATTACCTATTCCACTTTCCCATATCCGAATAGCCCCAGAGGGGTAGTAACAATGACAATCACTAGGAAAACACCTGATGATAGCAGGTTAGCACAGAGCTCTCCCCATGAAAACTAGAGTTTGTTTTCTCATTTTTGATGAGCAGACTCCTGGGGTAAGCGGGACGGTCTGTCAGAAAAGGGCCCCTCATGCTTCACTGCAACTCCTCCACTGCAACACTTGTAACGGAGCAGAAGGAGACAAGAAGATAATCCCAGACAATCCACTTCCAGACGCCTTTATTATTTTCTCAGAGGTCCTTATGGTGAGAGAACAGCCTGCAGAGTGCCGAGTCAAGTTGCTTGTATTTACAAACACAGCACAAGAAGCACATTACAATTTGTCAGTGCTTGTAGAGGCTTCAAGACCTTTCCTCTCAGTATCTGCTAGCTTCTTTCTAAATTAAGAAATGTGATCTGCCGCAGTTTTAACAGCATTTTGATCTCAATTACATTTGGCATGGTGCTGGGCCAGCCCCGTCGAAATCACTGGAGTGTCTATGGGCACCAGTCAGCATAAAATCGGAATTCACGCCACTTGCCCGTGGGGTGGATGTGGCCTAAGAGAGGAATAGTTGAGCAGGACACAGCTCTAGCATCACATTTCTCATTTATTTAACACTAAATCAAAATTCAGATGTCAACACTACTCGCTCAGCACTCTTGGTTTGCCCACACTGTCAGACAGTTGCTGAGTCAATGGCTGTCAGCTCTTCAGCACCATCTTCAACAACCAGCACATCTCCTGCACCGCAGGACAGTCTCACTCGTCCGCTTCCTGCCCACTGTGTCCGAATCTCGCCCACCCGCAGCACCACACTGGGGTCTCTCTCTGTCATGTTCCCTGCCCGTTAAAGGCAGCAGGCAAGCTTGATCTGTGAGACATCAACGAGCTGCATCTGCACAGGGAGTCGCAGAGCGGGAGGGGATCTGTGGTGCTGCACTGCAGCTAGCGTGGGCATGTTTGCTCCCAAGGTGCAGAATGTATGATGACATCCTTTAAAGAAGTTGTTTTCTTAGTGGCAGTCAGTGCAAAGCTATTGGGAACCTTTTCCCTTGGCAACCTATGAGGCTTGGCTGCCATCTCCTCTCACCTACTGAACCAGCCAAGCTTATCACCATCAACCTGCTCCTAGCAGCAGAGGTTTGGGTTTTGATTCCCATTTTGGCTGCCTTGCTGCAGCAGAGATGAAGACTTAGCTCCCACATGCACAGAACAGCCTCTACCGAACTACAAAGCAGCATTCAAACACTGGTCCTCACCCCCCCAACTCCTGGCATGACCCCAGAGCACACTATGAGGTCTCAAAAGGGCAGGCGCGCCAGGGCAGGGCATTTCCTCCAGCCAAGGACAACACAGGCAACTGTCACACATGCGCTGCACCAGAGGCAGTACGCGAATAGCTACAAAATGCAAGGGGAAGCCTGCAGTGTTGCTAACTAATAAGGTCAATACAAACGACATCAACTCCTTTAGGTCAGAACGAATGACAACCGGGACGTGCCACAGAAGGCTGCATGGAGAATTCACAGATGGACAGGCAATCTCAATTAAACTGTCCTCCCCTCTCATTCTCCTCTGAATTACTGCTCTAAAACCCCTTAATTATCTAAACTCAATTAGTCTTTGAATATTTGAAGCTTCCTGTTCAGACTAATTTCTCTCTCTTTCCTCATTTGGAGTGCTTGACTTGCATTAAAGAACACTTAGTGCCTGTGGTAAGGAGAACTTTACAAAGGCAGGTCAGGACTTCAGGGTATTCACAATCTCCCCTCTATCCTTCCAGCGCCTGAGAAGATCATGCACTCAGTCTATGCTTATATGTATCCAGATGAAATTTCAGCATCTCTGACATGCTGCTTTTTTTTTTAATATATACCTTAAGCCAAACATTTTCATTGCTAGTAGCAACTATCATCCATTGCAGCTATTTTCACTCCTAAAGATTTCCGCATGTACCTTCCAAAATTATTCACAAAGCAGTAATCTTCTATTACTGCTCTTATTATTCCTGAGAACAAAAAACATGGTGTTAATTCCAACAAAAAAGAACATCAGTGACAAAGCAGATAGTAAGACAAGACAATAGAAGGAAGCAGTTAAAAGATTCCCTTTCGTTTCAGCGATGCAACTTCTTTATGCAGACTGAACCTGCACATGTTCATTCAAAGGGCAGCAATAAAATCACTGAATTCGGAGCCTCCTACTGTTTTAGCCTCTGCAATGATGGAGACCAATGTGAAGACTTCTCTCACTCTATATATCCTTCACTTTCTATTAGAGCCTTGCAAGAAACCTCAGTCATAAGGTTTTGTGCCCCTCCTGAAGTCCAAGTATCTCATTCTCCCTACAAAACGTATATGAATATAGGGCCTTTTCAGGTAGGGGAGCCCACAGGATAATGGCCCAACTAACAGCTTTGTTGGTAGGCTCACACCTCCAGGATTGCCTAGAAATGATTTGATCATTTGTGCAGGAAGACAGACAAAAGGTAGTTTCTGTCCCTCCAGACAAGGTTTAGAGAAAAAAGTATTTTTTAACTGCAAGGACATGTGTACACAGACCTATTAGCTTCATTATCTTGATTCAGTCAGATTTTTAGCTGTGCAAAACATGTACATTGAGTTGAAAATCAGCTACTTTAGTTTAAACCTATTCCAAAAAAGCTTAAACTAACCTTAAAATGGTTATCTTGCTTAACAGGTTGTACTAAATTATATCACATCTGTACTTAAACAAGTTCACTGATGCCTCATGCAGGCAAACTCTCACAGATAGGAAGCTGAAGCACAGACAGATTAAATGCATTGCTCAAGATTAAATAAGAAATCTCTGGGCAAGCCAGAACTGAACCTAGTTTGAGTCCCGATTCAGCACATTAACCACAAAGCTGTCTCCATTAGTGTACTTACTGCCTATGCTATGGCTGCTGTGTGGGATCAAATGCAAACTGCTTCACGGCAAGCTCTATCGGGGAACCAGACGTCTCCTCTGACTAAGGTGCAGTAGCAGGATTACACTTCTCCTGTTTAAGAGGAAAGCTCTCTCTCCAGCCCTCCACAAACATGAAATTGTTCTGGCCCAGAACTGGCTGGAAAACAAGAATTCCCATTTTGCAACTATTTTTGAGGTTTTCGTTTTATTCTTGCATTGGGATAACACCAAAATTGAAAATTGGACTTATTTTTCACCAAAGCTGAAGAGAAAAGAAGTCAGGTAAAAAAAAAAAAAAAAGCAGAGATGCAAACCTTTCTCTCCCATGTCCATTACAAGTGCTCCTATTGAGAATACCACCCATCCCCTGTACTCTCAGACCCTCATATCCTGCAGTCTCTTCCCTCCAAAAGATTTATCTCTGAGTGAAGAAGTTTTCCAAGAGACCAGTTTCTTTGAAACTAATACATTTCTACCTAAAGTTCCGTTATTAGCAAGGCATTTTTTCCAGCATTAGAATTATATTTTCTTTAGGTATATAACTACAGGTAGAGAAGGCCATAAACCACGTGTTAGTCCTGGGCCTCAAGACGCAGATTATAATGCAAAGAATCATTTTGTGCAGTCTATGGTTGAAAATGTCTTACAGGCCCATTTATCTTTTCAGGTCACGTTTTGGATTTATTTTTTTAGGGTTTTTTTTTGTTGGTGTTGTTTGTTTGTTTGTTTTCTCTTTATAGCTGTTGATACACAAGGAAATGATTAAGCTTTGAATTTGTTTTGTAAGTTTTTAGGCTTCAATCTAAAATACACTCTTCATAGGAACCAGACAATAGTGTAACTCCTCTTTCAGGCGAGCATCAATTTGTTATTGTGCCTATTTCACCTTTTACAAGAAATCCATGTACAGAGTTTGGAAGAATGTCACTTAGGTTCACAGCCCAGGTATGTTCCCACCTTGCAAAAGCCCAGATGGGCTCCAACAGCTACTGCTGAAAATGCCAGGTTGTCATTTTATCAGAGAAATTTCTGCAGTGTCAAATTTGTATGAACTTAAAGCCTGGCCCTACAGGTATGAGCAACACTTCAGCCAAAAGGCTATCATTTATTTATGCAAGTTATAAAAACCTGTGAATACTGATCATTTCAGCACCCAGACAGGAATAAGAAAACTTTCAGCTTTGACTTGGGTAAGAGCCTCTTTCTTTCACCAATAAAATGTTGTGGAAAAGACTAAAGTAAAGCTAAAACTATATAAACCAAAGTTATTTTAACAGCTTGTAAAGACAGATGAGAGTCATTACGTTATTTATGCACACGAGGGTACTGGGACAGACAGGATTAGATGATTTACCCAAGATCAAACAATGAGTCAGTGACACAGTTTTCTGCTGTCCAGTGAAAACACGGATGTACAGTAAGCTGAAAAGAATTCATTTATTCCCCATATCAAAAGGATAAAGGAGAGAGCATTCCCTCTGCTATCCGAGCTCGTGGTTCCAATAAGTGTTGATAGAACCGAATTTGGCAAGCAGGAAATTAGCTGCACTAGTCACATATGCAAAGCATTTGCTGAAAACAAAAATCTTGAGTTACTCAATTAACAACAGTTTTCACTTGCTGAAGCCACAGGCCTATCTATCACAGCAGCGATTTACTCCTTGCCGCTTCCTTGAGAAGTTAGAAGGATACAACCCGGAATGAGAAGTTAGAAGGATACAACCCATTCAGTGTCCGAGGCACAGCGTAATCAGTCAGGACATTGTGCAATCCCAGAGTCTTGCTTCATGTCTGCATTCAAATTGCACGAAGTGAGTTACTTGGTTTCAGTCAACACCAACTTGGATGGTGGGATTTTGAATTGTTCATGGATCAGATTTAAGTGGGCCGATAGGATCAACATGAAGAAGGAACAATTCAGCTGAAGGCTTGTCAACCCTCAGAATGCCCTGAAGTGGGACATATCCTGCCATAAATATTTGCACAAAAATCCTGCTGACCTCAGTGGTGGTTCTCAGTACAAAATGATGGCAGGATGTGGTCACAGTGATCTTTCTAATAATAGGTTTTCCATTGAGATCAATGGACATTGGGCCTCATTTCATTGCCAAAGCTTGGTTCTGAGTTCTAAAGAGAGACATTGTTTTCCTGCAGCAGGGAGCACACAATTGCCAAATTTACTTCTGGCAAAGGCAGAGGTTTATTTTTAATGCTGCATAACACCAAAAATGTCTGATATTAATTAAGAGAGTGTCTTCCTTCTGCATATCTCAAAAAAATTTTTTTCCAGTGTTGCTGTTGGAAAGACACACAGAAAACATGAATATATCCATATTCAAAGTCAGACATAAAATAAGTGAAAACCACTTTTCTGTTACCTGAATGCAATTTTAAGGTGAGTTTCGCATACGTGGAAGTAGCAGGTGCTCAGCTATTCAGGGAAGTCAAGTCAACTTAATGTAGGTGTTGAAGACCCAGGCCCCCACATCAGTTCCTCACAGGAACATTCCTAAGACTGTAGGCAGCCCCCTTCACTCCATTTTTCCTGAGCCTATCCCTCCCTTGGTGTTCATTACAGCTTTGATGCCTATATGTAGAAATCCTTATCTTCAGGATGCTAAAGGATGACTAAATGTTTTCCAGTGTTTTATTCATTATCTCAGTTCAACTTTAACTGATTTTAATCTTGTGGTTCTGCTATAAAGATAAGCAGCAGCCTGCCAGGGAAATAAGCATTTCACAGGTTAACAGCAACCTTCTAAAGAGGAAGGAGGTTTGTTTTCTGCCTTATTTTCTGGAAAATGTTAAAACAATAAAATGAATGAGAAGCAGTGGAGAACAAGTTTGTAAAGGAGCTGACTTCCTGCTCCCAGCGGCTCTGATAAATTTCAGCCTTGGATGACAGGGGCTGTGGAGAGCGAGGGGAGGGGCGGCTCTCTTCCTGGAAAGCCAGACAGGATAGGATTGATCTGAGACTTCTTCGTTGCCAGACCAGCCGGTATTGGCTAATCACCAGAAAACAGAGACTTCAACCTACAGGAAGCGGAGAGCACGGAAGAGGTCTGAATCGAACCTTCAGGTTCCAAACGTGTAAAAGAACAAAATAATAACAACAACAACAAAAAAGCCCCCACTCACACACAAGCCTTCCTGGAGACTGACAAATGCCAAAGGAAGTGCCAGTGCCCTGACTAACAAAAGAATCCTGAAACGCTGCAGGCTCTGGTGCCAGCAGCGGCAGAGCCGGCACCCAGTTAAAAGTGGGTGGCTGCCTGACACGACGGCTGCCGGATGGAGCGGACAGCTCAGCATGAATCATGGGGCAAAGGATTCCTTCAGTCCGGGAGGAATCGGTACAATACACAGGCTGCCTGCTGCTTTTTTTTTTTTTTTTTTTTTTATACTCCTGACTTTGAGAGACCAGCCGTTTCCTTCCTGATGTGCTCTGTGGGCGTGCAACCGGCAGATGACTACTCATTGATGGCACTGTGTGTATGTGAGCGAGCGCATGAACGCAGTCGTGAGAGGTGCCAGACTGAAAAGCCCCAGGGACTGAACTCCTCCGGGTAGCCCACACAACCACTGCTGTGGCCAGCTACTAAGAGAGCAGATCTCCCATCATCACCCTCTCAAGAGGACCTGTTCACTCAGGTCACGCTCTTTAGACACACACACATAGACACATGTCAATCCTACAGCAGATTTAACGCTTTTGGAAATCCTTCCTGGAAGGAGAAGTCTCTCCATCTCCCTGGCCACAAGGCTGGAAGTACAGGGTAACAGAGTAAGGGGAGGGCTGGCTCTCTTCCTGGAAAGCCAGACAGGATAGGATTGATCTGAGACATCTTCATTGTCTACTACCTCCAAAAATCTACAGGAGCTCCTTAATTAGGGTTACAGGCAAAGCTGGCTTTGGTTTACTGAATCCTCTTGCCTCAGAATGGGGAGGTAAAATGCTTCTATTAGCCTAACCACATATCTTCAGTCTCATCTCTGTATGTCTCGGAACAATCTGAACTATCTTCAGTCTGGGGAACCACTTGAAATTATTCTCACTGGCTATTAAGACTTTTGGTCTCTCTATACACCCCAGGTCTGTTATCAAAGGTAAGGTTAACATAGTAACAGGCTATCTTCTCTAGACACTTCTAAA
The DNA here is from genome assembly GCF_000687285.1 of Phaethon lepturus. Lineage (NCBI taxonomy): Eukaryota > Metazoa > Chordata > Aves > Phaethontiformes > Phaethontidae > Phaethon > Phaethon lepturus. The sequence goes on from NW_010542904.1 coordinate 102,579, forward strand.
AGGAGAAAACTGATCACAGTCTCCACATATGAGACCACCACTGTGGAAGTTTTTAAGTCCAAAAGATTCACTCAACATTTCAACTCTATTCACTGCTATTACCTTTTGACATGTTCCTTCAGATGTATTTTGATTTGGGCTTTTCATACTGTAGCTCTCCTAAACACTTCAGAGAAAGACAGATTGAAACCACAGCCAAAGGAAAAGTGATTTTTAATCAAATATAGACTGATCCAATACTACTGACATCAGTTGGAGTCTTTGCATTTATTTCAGTGGGCTTTACATCAGATCTATCACCAACTGGCAGGCTACTCTGAGAATCAACTGTTTCAAAAGGTAGTCTCTGATGTGTGCTACAGGAGCGCCTATATGGAGAGAAGAAATGAGACCAAACCGATCAGAACAGACAATGCAAGGGGAAGGTCTAGTCAAGTTGGCACTCAGCATTCAAAGAGCAGGAAGGACACACTTCAGTCAGATCTTATGGTATGATGGTGACAGTGACATGCATCTCTGCTCAAATCAGAAGAAAGTAGCTGCAGCAGTACTCTGACTCCCTCACCTGACTTCATGAAAGCTTTTTGTACCTTCCACTGCTCTGGTGCTGAGCTTCCACATTCAGTCATTGCCTAAGTATCTTCCAGCATTGCTTGGCAGGGATCGTGCATCTGTGCTTTCCCATTAGCATTAATGACATCTTGCCCAGCTTCAAACTTTCTCCATACTTTTATCTTCCCTTTCTCCAGTCAACAAACTTGATGCTCTCTATGCTTTATTCTTCTCTGTTAATCCTTGTATTTCTTTTCCCATACTTGCCTTCTCTGCTGCTTTTGCAGAGGAAAATTTCTGCTGAAAGTCTACCCCTGGAAACTGATTTCCATCCTTTTCTGTCCTGCCACCTTTCTACCACTAGAAATTCACCTCGGTAATTTATCTGTAACCCACATTCATGATCTTAGCATTCTTTTCAGCTCCTTTGACCAGCCCTCAAAAATTGCTGCCCAAATAATCCCTTTATTCTGTCCCCATTTCTCTCTCTGCATTGGACCTGGCTTATTACTTCCAAGAGATAAACCGATAATGCACAATGTGTTCTTTTTCTTTTCTGCCAGTAAGGACCTCTCGCATCCCATAGAGAAATCTCTTATCTCTTTCCC
>NW_010542904.1:103769-129018 GCF_000687285.1 Phaethon lepturus
AAATGAACCTTGTTTTCTTTTTGTTCACTCTTACATCTTTTCTTCTGCTCCTGTGCTTATTTTCTTTCTCTCTACAGTACATGCTTGTGCTTGTTTAAATTTCTGCTAGCTTAAAAGAACCCAAAACCATTCTTTGCCCAGCTTTGCCTTTTCTGGTACTGCCCATTCGGTGTCCCTCAACTCCCACCTCCTCCTTTTGTTTCTAAGATCACTGGGCTCACCACTTGCAAGAACATCTGGACATCTCCTCCCCCCAGGTTCATGCCAGACTCTGTGCAGTCCACCTCCTGCTCCTCCATTCCACTGAAATCACTCTTCTCTGTTTCAAAAGGCACTTGCCAAAATTTCAAATCAGTATCTTTTCTCTCCGTGGTTTGTCAGCCAACTTCAACACTTCTAATCAACCTCTTCGCGAAGTCCTGTCATCCCTTGGCTTAGATGATTCTTTCCTCTAATGATTGCTCTCCTCCCACTCCAATCACTCTGTGCACATGTTCCAGTGAGGATCATCTACGGGCTCTGTGTTACCCATCTTTTAGGGGCTTCTCAGTTTCCTTCTCTACACAGAGAGCACAAGAAGCAAGTAAGAAATCTCATCCACCCACAGCCATAAAAAAAAAAATCATAGAATCATAGAACCATAGAATAGTTTGGGTTGGAAGGGACCTTCAAAGGTCATCTAGTCCAAGCCCCCTGCCATGAGCAGGGACATCTGCAACTCAATCAGGTCGCTCAGAGCCCCGTCCAAACTGACCTGGAATGTTTCCAGGGATGGGGCATCTACCACCTCTCTGTGATGATGAAGCAACCTGTGCCAGTGCTTCATCACCCTCACTGTGAAAAATTTCTCCCTTATATCTAGTCAAAATCTGTTCTCTTTAGTTTAAAACCATTACCCCTTGTCCTATCGCAACAGGCCCTACGAAAAAGTCTGTCCCCATCTTTCCTATAGGCCCCGTTGAAGTACCAGAAGGCTGCAATAAGGTCTCCCCAGAGCCTTCTCCAGGCTGAACAAGCCCAACTCTCTCAGCCTCACAGCAGAGCTGTTCCAGCCCTCTGAGCATTTCTGTGGCTGCCTCTGGACCTGCTCCAAGAGGTCCTTGTCTCTCCTGCGCTGAGGGCTCCAGAGCTAGACGCAGCACTGCAGATGGGGTCTCACCAGAGCAGAGCAGAGGGGCAGAATCCCCTCCCTCGACCTGCTGGCCACGCTGCTTTGGGTGCAGCCCAGGACACGGCTGGCCTTCTGGGCTGCGAGCGCACATTGCTGGCTTGTGTCCAGTTTTTCATCCACCAGTACCCCCAGGCCCTTCTCAGCAGGGTGGCTCTCCATCCCTTCATCCCCCAGCCTGTGCTGATACCAGGGGTTGCCCTATCCCAGGTGTAGGACCCTGCATTTGGCCTTGTTGAACCTCATGAGGTTCACACGGGCCCATTCCTCGACCTTGTCCAGATCCCTCTGAATGGCATCTCTGTGCAGACAGAAATCCTTCTGTACTCCAGACCTTCAACTCAAGTTCAAGTTCCGACTGAACACGTTCTTGTGCAACCTGCCCTATGTGATCCTGTTTTGGCAGGGGTGTTGGACCAGATGATCTTCAGAGGTCCTTTCCAACCCCTACCATTCTGTGATTCTGTGATTCCATCAAATACATGCAAATGGCACCAGGAGGTTAGAGTTTGGTTTTAAAACAACAGGAAGGAATGTGATGTTCAAACAAGAGAGCATATCACCAGCTTGAAAACAACTGCAAATACACCCAATGCATATTATTTGCCATATTTTTCACTGATTAATTATCAGCTAAGAAATGTTTCAGAAGCACACAGTATCCTAAGAGTGGCAGTCAATGTCCCTCTCTACCCTCACTCTCACCTTTTTCCACTCACTTAATGAAACAGCTTGCAACTCACACTGCTCTTTGTACTTGCATTTATCATGACAATCAAGGCTACCAACAGCAGCAAGTTAACGTATTTACTTTGGGAAAGGGTGAAAGGAACAAATTCTGGTTATGGTATCCCATGTTTGGTCAGGATCCTGTTTGGCTAATGAAGTGTGAATACTGATAAACTTCCTGGTCTTGCCTATTCAACCATGGTCTGCCATGGCTCCTGAATCAATCCCGTGTGGCTGAGCTGTGGATAGGGGAAAGCTCACAGTTAATTGCTCACTGCTAACAGAAAAATGGTTTGCAAATGAGTTGCTATAATCCCAAAGAAGTGTGTCTCCAATGGCTAAAATCTTTAATGGTTACACTGTACTCTTTTAACAGGTGTTTCATTCCACTAAGTAGTTCTGATTTTGTTGACAGCAGAGTATGCTGCATCTTTGTAGAGTGACAATATCATCCTTTCTACCCACATTATTTTACCTTCTGCCCAAATTGTACAAAGATTTTGTTTGGTCAAGGATCCATTAGTCACTTATCAATTAGAAAAACCTGGAACGGTAACTTAAATGCAACAGACTAAACAAACTGAAGTAAAAAGTAAATTCTTCACATCTGTATTTCCACTATGTCTGAAAATTCACTGATTCTGACCTGCCACAGGAGATACATCCTTATATAACAACATCATATAAACAATTCTCATCCCGTTTCTGTGGTTTCAAGAGTCTAATACTCATATCCTCAAAAGTATAATTTAACTTTATCTCCACATCCCAAAGTGATTCAGTCTTTGAAAAAAGGGTACTGATCTGAGTTCATCTGACATTTCCAAATTTCATACAACAGGCTGAAATAGAGTATTGGCATTTACAACAAAACCACAGCATGGTAGTTCCAAAAACCACTCCTCCAGCTTCTAAGACCTAGTTGCCTTCGGTGGACCACCACTTCAAACCTGGACTTTGCTGACCAGCTTAACAATTTGTTCCTGGTATCATGTGACAAGTTTTTGAAGCTCACATGTGTAATGGGGCATTTGCTGCTAGTACCAAAAGAAGACAAAAAAAAATTTTAAAATGTAGTACAACATGAGGTTCCAATTGTATGAAAAACAGAAACATCTGTTGAAGTCATGAGCAGCTGATTAGTGGAGTTCATTTCTAGGGTAAGGCTTTGGTAGATCAGCTCTTCTACCGAAGTATATAATTGTAGTCACTGGAAGCATTACAAAGAATTACAAAGAATAGGCAGGAGAGAGAGAAACAATTTCTTAGGGTGCTAGTATCCTTAAAAGGCAGCTATAATGTACCCATCTTCAGCACAGCTTTACATGATACCAGCATGTGAAACTAATAGCTGTACTTAAACCTTGCTTTTATCCACAACAGCTAAACATTTGCCAGTCTTTCAGTTATAAACCTATACTATTTTGAAGCTTATAACTACAGACTGTAAAAATTCTTTTGGAAGATAAAACACAACATACAAGCTGTCAGTCTGAGCACATTTCTTGCTTGCAAAACAATCAGACCAAGTTGGGTTCAGTCTGCCAGTCAAGACAATAACAAAAACATTAGTTGTTTTTTAAGATGCTGCTTGGATTTCAACTTAAAGCTTTTCTAGCTCATTACACTAACATAAGGATTAACACCGTGGAACGTTTGCACAGAAAGCAGAGGTTAATCAGAAATGCTAATTCAGCACTCTAAAGCTCCAGTGATATTGGACAGATAGCTGAGCTGTATCTATCCACTACTTTCATTAAGGCTGCTGTTGCAGATCTGTGCTCATAACACCACAAACCTTGGCACCCAGGAGTACAAAAAACCACTGGGAAGAGGATGTCTTTAAGGTTAAGCTTCTCTTTCATTAGCTTGAATATCTAATTGAAGGTTTACTAGGAATCTTAGCCCTAGCTCATGTTCAATTCCCGGTGACAGTGGCCTGACCTAACCTCCCAGTTTCCAAGTGCTCCATCTGCATCCATCTGTCACCTCATGTGTATTCCCCATACAGGAACAGGGTAGTGTTACATTAAAAATAACAACTAGACCTTGGTAGCAAGAAATTTCACTTCTCCTCCTGACTTTACTATTTCATCTTTAACAAAATCATAAAATAACAAATACAAAATAACTTGTAAGATTGGTGGATTTTGTGTTCAGGTACATAGTTTGAGCCAACATATTGTGCAACCCTACCATGACTCTGGGAAGACATCAGATGGATGTTTTATTATACAGAAATTAAAAGGTGTCCCCCTTTTATCATGAAGGACAAACTTTCAAGATGCTACAGCTATCTAAGAAAATGGCAGTTACTGAGTGATAGTCAGTGTTTTGAGTTGTTTTCAGTCTACCCTAAGGCAGAAGAAACTCTTCACACTTTTTGAAGTAAAATTCTATTTGACTGTGGAAACTACTATGACAGGTCCCTAAAAGAAACTGTTTCCGTCTGAACAGGTTCAATTTTTGCAAGTATTCTTCTATCTTTCAGAAGGTATTACACTCCCACCCCTGAAAACCCTAGCAACCTTTCCGGTTCTGTTTAAGATTCTTCTTTTAATCTTCCTATCATTAAGACCCTGCTATGGGCCTATTTTCTCATACCTAAGCTAATAGGCAGGGGGGGAAATCACCTGAAAGCACTGTGCTTGAGATGCTAGCAAAAGCAGAGATGACCATTGTCTCTAGATGACAGATCTGATCATGCTTCCCTATTTGAACATGTAATCAACTTCTGAACCCACACGGTACAATCTGTGGTGAACCTCTGTGGAGTGAACAAAGTCCAAGCATCAACCTAGTTTGGCTTTTCTAAGCACACTGTGTGGATCCTCTTGCAAGTGTTCCTTCCTGAGGATGAAAGTCCAATTGTTGGACTTCTGTTGACCCTGATGATTCCCCTGTAACTTGCATGCACTCTTCCCTGTAACCTCAGCTGGAGAAGGAGAGTCCAGCTCACTGTGTAATCCTGGTGGGCCATATGATAGTGAAACCACAGCAAAGCAGACCAACTGTGAGTTTAGAAGTATGTGCAAAGCTTCTCTTGAAAACCCAAAAATCAACTGTGTGCAGATTACCTTCTGTCAGCTTCCTTATAGCTCTAGTAGATTCTCTGTGTTATATTAGGTCCTCTGTGAGGGTACAGGATCCGGGCAGATGCAAGGACTTTCTTCTGAACCATACAGCTCCTTCAGACCAGCTTGCTTTCTATGAATTAGACTAATCCTTCAGCTAAACCTAACCTGTGTGGAAAAGGTACATTCATTTCTTCTCCTTTCCCACATAGTCTGAGACTTCCTATGTGAGGTTTCCCCCTTTGTTTCTTCAACAAATCTTTTTACAACTCCTTCATGATATACACGAACTGTCTTTTACAAACTGAACTGAACTCACTGGATGCAAGTCAGATGGAATATGAAGTTCAAAAACCTACACAGGCATGGCTATATGCCGAATAAGCTAGCTGTTGACCTAATAAACTCAGGCCCTTAGCAGGGGTTATTGATTCAGGCCACAAGCTACTTTAACATAAGCACTTAACTCCTCTAGTAGAAATAAGTCTACACTTGGCAATCTTGACATCTGCTCTATATGAGCAGACAAAGCTGAAGTCCATCCACAAAAGACCCATAGACCTGCCCTAGGTCACTCCTGTCAAGCTGGAGACTTTTACTCCCTTGTTAACTTTATAAGTGCCACTTTTTGTCCAAAACTGCAAGCATTTTCATGGATTGCCATTAAGATTTAATGACAGGCTTTGCTTCTTCAAAGACATCTCATGACACAAAAATGCCATTCCATCAGCTTCCTAATATCATAAAATTAACTCAAATTTATATCAAAGACCTCAGTTCCCAAAATTATTGGTGCTGCCGCATCTCTAGCTCCATGATGAAGATGACAAGTTCTTAGCAAGAAATAAGAGCTGAGATGAAAGATCTTTGGTGAGCCACATTACCAGAAGCCTTGGGGACTCAGATGTTAGCTTTCTCTCTGCCATGATTTATGAACAATAGAAACCTCTACCTGATCTGCTCATCAGTGAGTGAGCTGTGGTACAGCTCTGTGCACCTTTGCATCAGAGATGGAAGAAGATGCATTGAACTGGTGCAGAAAGATATAGAAGTGGGAGACACAGCTCTGTCTCTTCTCCACATCATCCCCTGTGCACACTTACTGTCTCTCAAACTGCAAATAGCAGACTTGTGCTACCAACGTAGAGCCATCACTAGTACTGCTACAGAAAACACACCCAAGCCTCGGATTAATAGTGGTTTGGGGATTTATCTCATTAGTGGGCTTAGGAAGGATAAATAACACTCAGCTGGCAGCATCTGTCTCCTTTCTGCCTCTCTTCCTGAGAATGGATGGAAACAGCTCTTGTAGGAGGCTTTGGGCTAGACAGAACAAAGTGAAGGGGCATGTTCCTTCCAGCACTGAAATGCCTCTAGGAGCCACAGAGCACACAGAGCAGAGGAGGGACTGCTTGGTTTCAATGTCTCTCTCCGTTATGAGTCAGTGGTGCCCTGACAAGAAAGCCTGAAGAAACTGGGGTGTGGCAGCTCTTTGGTGCAGCAAGAGAGAGCCCAGAAGCCTACACAGAGGGTTTCCTCTAGGATAGGCTGGAGTACGAGCCAGGGCAGGAGGTTCCTGTGCCACTGTGAGATGGGCTCCAGCCTCTGCCAGAGCCGTGTGACTCATGAGGCCGGGGCGGGGAAGGCAACACTTGGCAACCTGGGCTGCCTCACACAGTAGTAGGTTTTGTTCTCCATGGGATAACCCAAGGCCTACGTGGCATGTGGTCAAACCCTTCAGTAAAGGACTGCAGTCCTTGTCGCTCTCTGGTCGTCGTCTTAATAGCAACGATCCCTATCACTTAATTCACGCGGCACACAGGGCTTGACGTGTCCTGATTCTCCCTGGCACCAGCTGCCCAAACGATGGTTAGCAGGCTGTGGAGGAGTGATGCTGGTGGGACTGTCAGTCTCCTGCTCTTTTTCCTCCTGCAGCAGTTAGACCTGCCAGGCCCCAGAAGCCAGCAACATCCGTCTGGGACACGATGCCACTCCCACGGAGCATGGTGAAACCAGGACTGTGATTCACAAGTGGAACCACTTCCCTTGGGACAGCTGTAATGGCTCCCATTTCCTGCTCTCTACCCTACCCAATTTTTAAGGTTCCCATCCTCACCACAAGAACCAAACAGCTTGCACAATGGATGCTGGTCTGCTGTAGTTTACAGCCCAGCACTTCAAGGTGTTTCTAGTTAGTACCTTTGAAAGCTGGGCTGTACCTACTCGTGGAGAGCCCTAGAAAAGGCCATCTTCCTTTTGGTAGACTCCTTTAGCATCATCATATGTTACTCTTAGGGCACATGAAAAAAACTTGGGCCTAATGAGTTGTATTAAGCACCCTGACACTATTTTAGTACTTTGCCTTTGGCAATGCAAATAGCATGTAAATTATACAACCTGGAGAATACAGAGAAGATACCTTTAGTCACCTTTTTCCACAACAAGTCTCACTGAATTAACTGGAGATTGATGATTAGACAATGAACAAAGGACTGAGACTGCACACAGAGCTAACACGAGGTTTACCATTAGATAGTGGGACTTCAGACTACCTCTGTGATTGAAAGGGCCCCAAGTTTTCTACCTTTCAGCTTCAAAACATTCACAAGTTTTCACTGTTTTATCAGTATGGTTAAAGCAGTGAAACCTTCTGAAGTCGGTAGCTTTGTATTTTCTGAAGTGTGATTCTACAATTAACTTAATTCGCATACTGGAAGGAGAATATGTCCTTGATTTCACTACAACTGTGTTCAGACAAAGGAATGCAGTTGGAATATTCTATAAAAAATATTAACATCACTAAAGTTGACCGAGTTTCTCTGCTACAAATTTGTACGTAAACAAGGACTAGGGAGAGCCCCATGCAGAGCTGCTATGTTTTGGATGAAGAAAAGCAACACAACCACAGGTTGGGAATGGCACTACTGAGCATGAGATGAGGGCTGTTAATTCAGATTGACTGTAGTTAGGGTCCATTCAAGTGCTTTCTGTATATACAGAACTTTTCTAAGAGTCAAAAAAATGCGAAATTTTTCTAAAATTTCTAAAAGACCTTGACAGTTTAGCCTGCTTTAATGACACAGTATGGAAGACAGGAGACTTTGCAGCGAAGTTGCTTTTCACTTTAAAAACTACATGTGGGCACTTTCTGAATTCAGAATAACTAATTGTGCTTCTGGCAGTCCTCCCACCATCATGTGTGTATCTTCCCAACAACATACATTCTTCCAAAGCTCTGGGTTACAAAACGTGACACACGCTGTATGTTGGGACCTCTGCCAGAAGCTGGCTAAAAATGCTAAGGGGAAGAATTTCTTTACTGAGTGGTATTTCCCATATTCCAACACAATTTTTTCTGACTACACCCTACCTTGTTTGGCAGAGGCAGGAGCATCCCTTTACCAACGAGGATTTTGTTAAATGTTCCTCTGCCGTATTTAGTGTCCAAAACCTATAGCTGTAAATGGTTTTTCCCCCTAAATTATCAAATTCCATAGCCATTGGTCAGACATGCCATCTCCTGCCTCATCATACCAGAGCTGCTATCACCCTCTTCCTTATTGCCAGATCAACGTTTCTCTCTAATCACCCTCTTCCTTATTGTCTGATCTCCGTTTCTTTCTAAATATCTCCTTTACTACCAAACATGTGAATAACTTGTTTTAACATGTTTTACATGACAGACACATTTAAGGAACCAGCAGTATAAAAACAACACTAGAAAACACACAACAGATCTCAGCTAACAATGTGCACTAAATGAGTGCATGGCATTCTGCTTTGTTTTGTTGGGTTTTTTTTAAATCTATACCATTAGTACTGTTAACCCCACCTACTAAATCTACAGGCACACACCTAGCACTGGTACAAAAAGAAAATGAGCTAGAAAACAGTTTATAATCTCAGAAAAAGAGAAGATGGGGATGGTCTGACAGATTCATAAAGAAAAGCAGTATTCCATCCTTGTAACCGTGGAATCCGGTTTTGTAATAATAATTGTTTGTGCTGCTGACTTCCTTCAACACCTGTGACCCTGCTTGTCACAGCCTCATTGCCTGCTGGAAACTTGGCAAAAGACAAGAGAAGAGATATTAGGGAACCAATGCTACATCCTGAGAGAGGCCATAAAGTCCAAAGGTTGAACAGAATTGCCAGGAGCAGTCTGATAAACTACGGAAGTATGTGGCTCTGAAGGGACAAACTGCTGTGCCCAAGGACAATATGTTCAAGCTCTGCGAGCTGCACCTCAACGTCTCGCACGCTCGAAAGAGCACACTATCTAGGGACTTTTCCCAAATAGCCCCCTTGAAAAAGAAGTATCTTTAACGCTCCTTTCTGAAACGAGTATGAGCGCTTGGTGCACTGCACATGCCAGAATTTCACAGATCTTAAATTTGAAAAACACTCCTCTATTTTTGCAAATTAAGCTAGGATGATTTGTTGATTTAACAAAAAGAAAAAAACCCATGTAAAACCCCTTCTGAATTAGCATATTCAAGCCTTTCCAAAATCTGGCTCCAGTAAAGAACTTGTCCTTAAAAATCTATCAGACTGTAACTAAGCTTGTAACTTGGCATGTGAAATAAATAAGACAATAATCAGACCCTTCAGAAATTTTCAATTAAACCTGTAAAAATATCCAATGAAATATTCAGCATTTGAAGAGTTTTTATTCAGGAGAGTACAGCAGCTTCAGTTTCATGTTAGGAAGAGCATGGGGCATTAATAACCAAGGGTTTTCCCCCCTCCTTCCTATCCACCACTCACTCAGTTACACCAGCACAACTTTTTGTGAAGCAACACTGTAAATCTGAGCAGAAAACTCTTTTCTGGCTTTCAGAATAAATCAATCCAAGAAACACAGCATGGCCCCCACAAAGAACTGAGCAAGCACAAGCAAAGAAGCAGTGCAGGAATGGCAGCCAGGGGAGGGAGCAAAAAGGAGGTGAATTGCTTTGAGCTCATATTGCTACCAAGTGCTTTCTATTATAAAATCCATAACCTAATGCGCTTTCAAGACTACAGCTCTGAACTGCTTCACACAGTGCACCTCCTTCCCTACGCGGGACCCTACAGGGATCCATACCGATGCAGAAATGTGCCTGCGCACAGAGGCTTGCGGGCTCAGACACTGCACCCTATTATACTTTTCATTATTCACTGCTTATTCACTAAACGAGAGGATAACCCCAGCAGTGCTTGTAAACACAACGGCCTCCTTGAGAGGCAACAGCAAAATCCATAAGTACGGCTCTCCTTGTAAGTAAAATGCCTGACTTGGGAGGGCTGTCCTCCCCGGGGAGCTCAGCTGTGGGAAGCGGGAGCAAGGAACTGCCTTTTTAGGCCTGCGGCTGAGCAGAGCTGGGAAGCGCTGGGGCAGGAGCAGGGCTCCCGCAGCAGCTCGCCGGCCTTATAAGGAGAACGCCAGGTATTTCCCCAGCCCCGCGCTGAGCTGCACGGCCAGCGCAGGCAGGTAAGGCGAGGCAGGGCTCCCCAGCGAGCCTGGCCCACCACCGGCCGCGGCGACCCTTGGCCGCTGCCACGCTCCTGCTCAGTGCGGACCTCCAGCCCTGCCGGCTCCAGCCTCCGAGCTATTTCAAATAGGCCTTATTAGGAAGCAGAGAAGCTTAATTAATTAGAAAGATCATTTTCAGATCTGTAAAGCCAGATGGTTTGTGGGCGAACAGTACTTGATTTTAATGTGACATTTTAAGGCATTCAAGGCAATGTTTCAGAGTGCGAGCCTCTAATGTCAGGCATCTTTTTAGCTACCTACATAAGAGGGCAGGTTTTCAGAGGTGATGAGCAACTGGCTTTTCTGAAGACTTTAACAGAAGGGGCAGGACACTCGAAGCCTCAGACACTCAGCAATTTGTTTAAGCACGCTTTAGGAACACACATGATTAAGACTCCTCCCCAGCTGCCTAAAAATTAAGGCTGCTTGACAGAAAAGCAAAAAGATTTTAGTTTCATTTAGTTTAAGTTACATTTCTTTTTATGACCTGTTTTATTGTCCTAGGGAGCAGAACAAACTAAACCACTTCAGGCCAAATCCATCTATATGAGATATATGGGTAGGCACCCTTGATCATGAACTGTCCCACATTGTTGTTCTTTTTGCTTTCCTGACTCTAGTTTTTAGAAATAAAAAGAGGAGGCTGTCAGTAAAATAGGAAAAAAAAATTTTCCCCAACAATATTCTTTTTTAAATTTGATTTTTAAACCTTTCTTAGAAAATGGCAACAAAAATGGAGTGTCCTTGAATATTTTTCTTTGGCCAAAAAAAAGTAATTTTCCTTTAGATATGGTTAAAAAAAATAATTACAGTGTAACATTAAAATGAGACACTACCCATCCAGGAATAATACAGCATCCCAGTTCTGAATAGGGAATGGCATACTGAAATTCAAGGAATTACCCACACGTTTTGCCATCTTAGTTTCTTGAGGTTAAACTTTGATAACTGCCTGCCTTGAGATGCTGAATAGTGTAGGTTTAAATGAAAGCCGCAACTTTTAAGCTAGAGATGTGAAAATAGCTCGATAGTTTTGATCTGTACAACTTTTTAAATCCACAGGCAAGTGTCTGCTCTACATCACAAACTACTGCCATCATTAGTGCCTTCAGGTAATAATCGCAGCAGGAAGACCAAAACTTTGATTAATCTTGCCACATCCCACTTGCAACATATTGGCAAGAAAACATGGGGAAAGTACTAATTACCCATGGATAATCACAGGGCATCCATTTCTAGGATTCCTTCTGAGAGCCCCATCAGGAGAAACGAGGCCACAGACAACAGGAAAAATTACATTAAACAACTGAAAAATACCTAGATATGTAACAAACTTACTCAGCATGAGCTCAGATATTGCGTAGGACTTTCTCCAATTGTTGATTGGGCTGGGATTACATTTCTATAGCTCCAAAGGAGCACTAGGGTAAGACTACTTTCATAAAAGGAGCAAAAGTTCTGACACCAGGTTTCATATTGTAAATTTCTCCTTTAAAATAACTTGCTTGCCAAAGCAGTTCAGCTGCCAGAAAGGGAGAAAAGCAGGCAAACTATTCCCTTAAAAGTAATGACTGTGCTATGCTGCTCAGGTACACGAGGCATTGCTCCAGAACTAGGGAACATTGGCTCATTAGGAGCAATTAAAAAAACTCTGAGGGGATTTTAAAAACAACAACTTCCAAAAACAAAACATGCATATATACCACATGCATTTGTTTATGCAGCTGTAATGAGTGATGAAATCCATTTATGAGCTGAAGTCACAAGATTCTAAGCAGGTCTTTGTTTAATCTCAGTAAGTTATGACATTTCTCTACTACTTATAATAATGTGATTTGGATCAACATTTTCAAGCTTATGCACCTGGTTTTTAACAGTGCTTACCAATTGCATTGCTCATCTGCTTCGCTGGAGACTGAACAGTCTACTTCTGAGCCACTGCTTTGATTAAGAATCCTAAAGACAGATATAGAAACATTGGTTTAGTTTAAAATACAACTGTAATTCTTGAATTCAGCATATATTCTGAAATTCTTACTCAAACCGAGACTCTGTGCAACCTGCAAAGAGTGTAAACAAAAATCAATGAGACCATTAGTGGAATTAATACTTACAGCATCAGGCCTTCTACAACCATAAAGTCTATCCAGACGGATGCCCTTAAAAGACTTAAGGTTTGCTGTAGACAATGGCTTTCATTCCAGCATGTTGGTGTGACTTGGAAGAATAAAATGAAGATAAATGCAGCAGTTTGCTGCTTCCATTAATGCATTAGTGCCCCAAGTAACAAAGGTAGGACAGAGTATGCAGGGGAAAAAAAGATTCAGCACAAATAACTATTAAGTTAGACACGTTTTCTGTGTTTATACAATGTGCTAGGCTTTAGATGTATTATTATATAGCTATAACAGTACACGAATTGGTAATACTGCATATAAATCAAGACCACATTTTTAGTTTTGACATTACAGAGGAAAAAAGAAGAAAACAAAAAGGTATTTGCCACTGCTGCTCTTGCTGTTACACTTCTATCAGCTTTTGCAAACACCTGAGTTTATTTTCCCACTAATATATCTAGCATATATAAATTGATGTGGCATTAAAAATATTACAGATTCTTGTTTGATATGTCTATATATGTTTTGTGACTTTTTTATTTGAGTGATGCAGCCATCCTAAGAAAATGGAAGCCAACAAAGCCTTTATACTGTCCTGTGGAGAATGTCATCTCTCTTCCCGAGTCCATGTAGTGCTCGTGTGTAACGTAAGAACACATCCAATAGGTGCACATATCTGAAAATGGCAGAAAAGGCGTTTCCCTGGCTCACGTTGATAATTATTTTAGAATTTTTTTTTAACATTTGGAAAGGCACTGGCAACAGTGCATATTATTTTCCTACATCAACAAAAATAGATTGTAAAAAATGCAAAGTCTGGGAACATACTCTGTGCCAGTTAGGTTTTGGTGATCTACTGTACCAGTGTGCCAGAAAGAAAATGGCTGTAACTACTGAAGTCAGAGTAACAACTGAAAAATACGTATCAGTAGAAAACATTATTTAATATGCTAGTCCATCTGAACTAAACCCAGCTGAAAAGCTCTGAAAAAGCACATTAAAAAAATAACTGTGAGAGCATTAAGTAAACAGTTCCCTTACTGGATTTGCTATAACTGACTAAAACCTTTCTTCCCTTTTCCACATTAAAGGAGAGTCCTAAAACCACATTTTGCATATTTTATTAGTTCAAATCTTTTCTAACATGGTTCCCAGCGCAGGCCAAGTCTAACAAACTTTAAAAAATGAGTCTAACATTGTTCTGAAATAACAGTATTAGAATCTGGTGGAGTGTGAACAACAGGACTATCAATAACTGCCTACTTATTCCCAGACCCAGGTGGAATTCTAAAGAATTTTAGCCCCTAAGATTCACAATGTATTGAACCTGAACTTGCACACCACCTTTAGGAATCAATGTTACCCACCTCATGCCTCTGATTGCTTTCATTGGAGAGAAGAATTGCACATTTGGGGAAAGAAAAACATTTTTGTGACTGTTTTAAAAATCGTAGTTGACAGTTTCTTGAAAGGTCAGAAAGCTAGGAGTTAGCCTGCTAGAAACAGATTAGCAAGCAGAGGGTAGGCAAGGTGGTCAGGGGTGTATGGGAAGTATAATCTATCAGATTGATAGCACCACTATGTATACGCTACAATTATATCTTATCTTCCCAGCCCTGCAACCAAAATAAACCACATCGAAGTCTTGGAGTCTGATTCTGTTGTCTTTAAGTACACACCCCTTAGGGTGGCGACCCAGGACACACCACACATCTTTTACTTCATGTAAGACAAAATCAAAACAAATATAATCAGTATTTTTCCTTTTAGGACTCTCACAGAGACTCTTTGATGTGTTTTCCCTAATTGTTTTATCTTTTTAATCATCACACTCAGGGGTTTCTCTGAGCTTACAATGGTCTAGTTTTCATGTAACCTCTTCCATGCGGGCGCCTTCCCAAGCTCCCAACACAGCAACTGCTGTAACAGTACACAGCAACACTACACCGAAGAATACCTTGTCCAAATGAAACCAAAAGGGAAATTTAGATGAGTACATTCTACTTAGGTTGGAATTTTGGCTCAGACACAAGAGTTAACACTCCTGGTCTTGCAAAAAGAAGCTCTAATGGAGATACTGAAAATGAAAGTATCTCTTCTACTTCAAAGCTGAAAATCTGTCCACTTCTTCAAAATGTTTCTCTGCTCAGGGAAATTTTACTTATCTATACCCATTCATGAAGGGGAAATCCTTGGTCCTGTGATTTAGCAATGGGTATGCCATTCACTGACCAGACCTGAGGCTCCACCAGCATGATTTAGTACTTGTGGTGTAAAACTAGTTAAATTTCTAATTTCTATCCGGCTGCTTGCCAATTTTTCTTTGTCTTAGGAGCAATTATTCACATGTACGTTTTATCTTGACTCTCTTTAGCAATATCCCTATTTACATACAGAATTCTTAAACAGATTACCACATTCTTTTCTGTGTTACCTAAGAGGTCCATTGCTGTACTACAGCTGTAAATTTTTCCAGATCCACTATTAATAAAATGCCTAAACTTAAAATAGGCACTACGCAAAACTCGCATAACTGGAACACCTATAAAATGCTCTGTAAACAGCTGCCTTACGTCGAAGCTGCCAGTAGATTCATGAAGTTCTAGAGTTAACTTCCATTTATCAGCTAAGATTTACTGAAACCACCGATACTTCTTTCTGTTGTTCTCTGCTGTGCCTCGTCAAGACACTGCACACGGAGGAAGCAGGACCTAAGACAAGAACTGGAAACATTTCCTTCATATGGGAGGGTGCCCTGCTAAGAAACTGCTTATTGAACCTGACAGCAAGCATATAAACAACATTAGAGGGAGTGCTCACACATGTACTCCCAATAAAGGGGAGGACAAGGCGGTGAAAGTCAGAGCTATTACAAGACAAATACAAATTAAAGACACTTTTTAATCTCCAGGATACTAAAATATTTTTCAGAGCTCCCAGTGTTTGGGGGAGGCGGAGGGCAGAGAAGAGGGTAAGGGGAGCAGAAAGCTCTACCGAGACTTCTCTTATGGTTTGTATCACCTTCTGTGGGAAAATCATTCTAGAAAAAAGCAACAGAGGATTTTGAAACTAACAGAAAAACACTTGCTAAAAGGTAGTTCGCTCTGTGTAAAACTTCCCATGAGGCCTGAAAAAGCACCCTGAGCATGCGCTTTACGAGACAGCTTTGCATATGAAATGCTGTTTGTTTCAGAAACAGTTGTACATTTTTACCAGGGGGTTTATTCCTGTCAATTGTCCCCTGATTACTGATCTGTGAGAAGCAAACAAAGGAGTCAGAGCTACCACAAAGGTATACGCATAACTATTAAAGTTCATGGGATTTTCGACATTCCCCCTCCTTACCCTTAAACTTTAACCCTTGAGTGAATGCTGCCATATATATATCCTTTGTTTGGCTGTCTGGTGGGCCACCTGGAAAGCATCAGCACTCGAAGAAGAGAACTGCTATTGTTTACTCGGAATGCCCTTAAAACAAAATCTTCCTGTCCATTACCATTTCCCAGAAAGGTATATTGTTCTATCACCACCCATATCAAATTCAAGTGCAGAGACATGTTTACGGTACGTGCAGCGGCTCAGATAGGCTGGGCTGTTGCAATCCTGTTGCAATCCTGTGCAGAAAACAGAATGTTAACAGTGGCATGCTGCTCCCACGCCCTCCCCTTTTCAGGCTTTACATTAACTCAGTGACACCCTGGTAGGCACAAGGTTTATTTACACAAAACAAAGTCTTGAGACGAGCCTTTGTTCGACTGCAATGTTGACAAGGCTTATGAAGCACTACCGACTATAGGAAAGGTGTGTTAAGAATCAAATGAGGACCATGTATGAATGAAATGTTTTGAAATTTGCTCAACTGAGTTTCCAGCGGCAGTGCAATTCTCTTTTAGCTAGAAGCTGTTGGGACAAACCAGTGAAGCTCCTGGCTTTCATGGAGACCAGTGAATCGCACTAACACTGTGGTTCCACAAGAACTTTAATCCAGGATACACTAGTGACAACCTGAAAAGAAGCAAATGCCTCTCTCCCCAGCCATTCAGGTTTTTTGCTGGGACAGATTTGAACGGGATGTATTTCCCAACACGCTTCACCTCACGGCTGTGTCAGCGCCAGGGAGGGGATAGCGTGGGAGCAGGAAGAGGGCAGGACTGCCTCCTTTGTCAGCAGTGACGGGGAACGAATGACATTGTGAATTGTGCTGATCTACGCCTGCTAAAAAGCGCCCCTTAGTCTTCCTTAAAAATTATTGCTATACGTATAGCATTTTAAAAGTTAATATACATGTAAAAACAGGCAAGAAAGCTTAGGTGCAGATTTGCTGAGTGGAACTGTCCAAGGGGGGCTGTAAGCTTCACCTCCCCAGGACGAGCAATACCCACTCCTGCAAGGAGGGAGCGGCTGTTGCACTCACCCACTTTCCCAAGGGGTGTATAATGCAGAAGAGTTCCTATGTTTCACGTCATTATCTTCTTGTCAAAATTCTGGACTAAGTATCAAGGCTTTTTCTTCAAAGAAACTATCTGTGTGATTCTGGAGAGGTGCTGATCGCTGTGCCTCACCTTCCCCCTTCTGGGAAGCTGTCATGTAATACTTCCTCCTACACAGCATTTTTGACATTAACAACTCCCAGTCATTGTCAGAGTCTCTCACAGCAGAGACTCTAACTGCAAAGGAAAAAAAAAAAAAAAAACCCCCAAAAAAGCAAGCCCATAGCAACTGGAAGATATTTGGTCAAAATGTCAGAGAGTGACCAGAGAGTGAAAACGGCAGAAATCTAAGTGCCAGCATATGCTTCTACATAGTCCTGGGTCAGATTCAAAACACATTACAAGGCTGATGAACCAATAAAAATGTCAATGGTTGATATCCTAAAAGCAAATGGGGCCAGTAACAAATAAAAAGCAAGCCCATAGCAACTGGAAGATATTTGGTCAAAATGTCAGAGAGTGACCAGAGAGTGAAAACGGCAGAAATCTAAGTGCCAGCATATGCTTCTACATAGTCCTGGGTCAGATTCAAAACACATTACAAGGCTGATGAACCAATAAAAATGTCAATGGTTGATATCCTAAAAGCAAATGGGGCCAGTAACAAATATTTTATACCAATAAGTTAATCCTGGATGGTCTTCCAGATGAAATTCCATTCCATTTCTGTACCTTTTTCCTTAAAGCATTTTTTAAAATAAAAATAGTTCATACCACTTGTACAGCATTCATTCCCTATAGATCTACATGATTTACTACTGTCTCATTATGCCCATTTTACAGGCAGGGAAACCAAGCCACAGAGATGCAAAAAGTGATTAAGGGTCATTCAGCAGGGAGGCAAAACTGGAGAAGACTACAGTTCTATCCCATTAGAGTTCATTCTGCTCTCCTGTTTTTCTCTACTGGTATAGAAAATATGATTACTTCTCATTATACTCACGAGCTTACGTTAAAGAGGTGAACAAATTTTTGCTTCACTTTATAAATTCTCTTGGTTGTCTTGAAGGTATATATATTCCCTACCGCTACTGCTACAGAGTTAGGTAAATGCTTTGCAGACCAATAACATAAATGTGAAACACACCACTGTTCTTATTAATATTTATGTAATCATCTAGGGCTGAAATTGGCTATCATTGAATTGACCTCAGATCTTTGACATAAATGCCTATTTGAAGCACCTGGCAATAGGCTGTAAGCATCCACACCCAGAACTGCTTTGTCCGGGCTTGCAGTTTTGCCAGCCACACACCTTTTCCTATACTGACAGTAAGGAACGCAGTAACTGGAAAACATCAGCACAAAACATGCTTATATAGAACAAGGCTACGTTGTACCATTAGCTCTTACAACACGCGTGCTTAACCTCTCTCACATGATTTACCTGAGTCCACAGACCATTCTTAGCTGAACAGAAGCCTCTGCAAATATGTGCATGCTGCTGCTGGTACCCAGATCTCTAAATACTATACAGCCACTTTTGGAATGTCTTTCTAGTTGTGCTCCCTAAAAAAAAAAAAATTTAAAAGAAGTAGAATTGTTTAAAATCTGAATTTCAATTATGAGTCCTCGTAGCCCATAGGCCTTTGCTTTATTATTGTCCTTTTATCCTAAAAATTTTCCTTGATCTCATGAACTTGTTTATAATATATTCAAATGTTATGGCCTTTTATACGTTTCATATGTTCTCAACAGACTGTGTAAACAGTCCTGTGAGCTGACCAACGCGTCTGCCAAATGCACTGCCGGCTGTTCATGCAGTACTTCCTCTAGCACATATGTGAGCAGTGCTCCTGAACCCGCTGTAAAAAAACAAGATATCAGGTAGGAATCAATACTGATTCTGGACTAAATTTTCCATCTCTGCTTCCTTCTGAAACAAGGGAACATACAGACACTGCAGTGTTGGCAACTGCGTATAAATTTTACTGAAGAAAAGAGGAAAGAGCAGCAATTTTGAGGCTTTTGAATATCCTGGTTCTTCTCCTTTGGAAGTCCTAAGGGGTTGCTGTGGACAAGACCAGGACATTCCCATCCTGTGAAGGGACAGGGCTGCCCGGACCAGTGGGGAGCAGCTACACAGTCGCTGTGCGATATGTCAGCTGTGATCAGAGATCAGATTGTTTATTATTAATCAGACAGGATTGAAGAAGAGTAGCAGTTTAGTAGCATCTTCTCCAAAACTGAAGTCTTTAACTCTGCCTGTACTTTCAGGTATTGCCCTACCCAGGCCATGCCCCTTCCTTCCTACAATACCCTCCTTGGCTATTTGGCAACCCTAACTGCTCCCACACCATGACTCCAACATAAATGACTGTCATCCAGTGTGAATGTTTCCATTTGCATTACATGAGCAGGCACTCTGTAAACTTCCCCACAGGCTCCGCCACTATAATCCCTCGGAAGAAGCAACCTGCAGGACCTACTTTCACTGTTCAATGCTTTCTCTGTTTATTGGTATTACTGTCAGAAACATCACTCAAATTCAGAGAGGTGTCCTTAGATCTGTCAGCCACCAGCCACTGGTGACATTCAGTAACAGAAACTCACTTCCTATATCCAAGCCTCAACCCACATCATAGAGAAGGAAAGCTTGATTGCTCACTGGAAATCCCTAAGCTCTATGGTGCTTTACACTAGGCATTTTTGGTCTCACGCAGACTCGCTTCCTTTCCTTCTCCTGTTGCAAGCACTGCTTTATCCCAGGTTGCCAGGAGCCTACTGTTCCAACAGCTGCTAAGACAGAGTGAGGTGTCAACTTTGACAGGATGCCAGATTGTTTATTAATTAAAAATCCAAGCATTTTTTATCTGTTCTCAGACCCTAATCAAAACTGAGCTATTTTACCAAGGGCTCCAAATGGTTAAATCCAGTTATTCTGAGGCTTTCAGTCATGACTGGCAACGATAAATCAATACATTTTGTTGCCACTACTTTAATACGTGTTTATTGAAACATCAAAATACCTGAAAGCTAACTTCAGTTCTCCACAGTGAAACTGGGCCTCAGTAATCCCTGAACAAATGCACACTTCCAGCAGAATCTTTGTCCCCAAATAGAGCAAATATCATTTCAGAGGTGTTCATCTGCCTCCGCAGCACTCAGCATTAGTATGCTTCTATTTGTATGGTAAATTTCTTCATGCTGCCAGCTCACAACGCTGAGCGCAGCCGTCTGCTTCCCATATGCCACATGTCCTCCAGTGCCTCCTCTACTGCTTACCTTCACTCTTTGGGCTCCTGCTGTGGATCAACTGCTATTCTGCCAGCCTTGTTGGTGTGTAGAGGATTTTTCCGACTGTAAGCTCACAGGACAGGAACTTTGCCCAATTCTCTATTTGTCGGAGCACCAGCTATGCTATGGTATAGAAATAATAAACACAGGGACATTAATGGTGTGACATTTAGATTTGTAACACCCTAAAAAAGCATGGGGAGCAAAGCCCCAGAGTTCCTTTCAGACACATCTCTAGACGATGTAGTTAACTTCTACTTGGTCATTTTTTTGATCAAAAATTATACAATATATACAGCTGTGTGAATAAAAAAATATATAGTTTATTACTTATTTGAAAATATATTTCTGAGAACTTGCAGTGACCACTGAAATCCTCTATAAAGCTAGCTGGGAGTGGGAAAAGTAATAGTGAGAAAACTAGTATAACTAACTATTGGGTAAAGAAGAGATCATCCTATCTACTTTAGAGACAATCATATCAAATCTTTCATTCAGATATTGCTGCACATAAACATCCAGGGTTTGTATTGCTCAGCATTCTTAAGAAAATGGAAAATGTTTTTAGTGGTTCCTCCCCTACTTCTGCAGTCTTTCTCTGTGTTTACAGTAAGTGTTGCTGTCCTGCCCCAGAGGTAACCCAACAGGTCTTGCAAAGTCTCCTAACTTTGCCCCACCTCCATCATTCACAATCTTGTCTCTCTAACCTACTCATTTTCCTCCATTCCACAAACTAGCAGTTTCAAAGAAATTCAGAGATTAATTAAAATGATTGGTGGGATGAGTAGGTGAGGGGGACAGGCTAAAGGGCTTGACAAGAATAAAGATGAAAAGGACTAAACGCGTATAGCTTGGTTATGCGATGACTAATTGAGGGTGGAGGAGATGGACATGATATTCATTTACAAGTGCCTGTAGTTCTGAGGAGCATTTTTCATGTGCCAAACTGAAGACTAGCTCAAGCCTAGCTTTCGGTCTTGTTGTACAGATACAGTTCCAGGGTCCTTCACTTCAAGCTGTGGGTCCCACTCTTCCCCTGGCCTATGCATTCCCACCCCTCCCTTGTATCCTCAAATGCACGTTTTTTTTTTTTATTTCAGCTCAGCTTTCAGCCAGATTCAGTTCCTGGATCTCTGCCTGGCCACATGAGCCCTACTGGGGGCAAAGAGCAAAAGGAGAGGCCATGGAAGCTGGGGGTGGATGAGGTGGCACCCCTTTGCCACACCTCTGCTACGCTGCAGACTTAGGTGGACTTGAACCAACTATGAAAATACACCTTGAGGAACCAGGGAGGAACTGGGAACAAGAGCACCTGTAAATTATTTTACTTCCATTTAGCCTAAGGAAACTCTGATCCTTGTGCCCTCTCCCAGCTTCTTTTACTATGCTCTGATGTAGCAAATAAAAGAAAAATACTTGCTCCTTCTGACTCTGCAAACTCTTGCCTCTAACTATAGAGCAGTTACTGCTCTATAGTAATTCCTTAAGCAAGTGAAAAGCAGTACGAGAAGATCCAGCAATTCCCATTCTTATTCACTTCATGCAGAGGTGAAGCAGGATATCACATTTGAAGGCATGGAGAAAAAAACCAACTATACAATAAAAATGATTGTCTATATAACAAAAATATTGTGGAAACATCTCTGATGGGAAAAAGCAAGATGGTATAATAGATCTAAATTTTTTAAAAAACTGTACAAAAACAAGCCTTTTCTTTCTGTGAGCATCGTTTCCAATATAAAAGAGCAGAAACCATGATTTATCCTTTTTTTTTTCCAAATGGTCTAGAAATAAGTCAAAAGCATTTGTGATAGAAGAGTGAAACAACACAATGAATACATTTAATCCTGGACACGAAATATAATTTAGATGGATGTGGTACGTATAAGAAATTTTAATTTGTCCCTGAAAAGCCATTTAATTATTCAGATTATCTGATTGCCTCAGTCAGTCTTGTATTGATTGATTAGAGAACTTTATAAATCAAAATCTGCATTACTGCTGCTCCAAGCATCTGCCTCTCACAGCAACAGAGATATATAGTTCATTTCCAATCCCTACCCACAAGTTAGTTTATTGAGACATGTAAATGGCTATGGTTTATAAATGGATCAGTAAGTGTTCTTTCATACTACTAAAGGAATATTTACTTGAGGACATCAGGAAAGGGGGAAAAAAGCCCTAAAGTAATAGCTGTTTAATAAATCAGAGCACAGTCACCAAAATTCCCAGCTCCTTGGCTAATGGCCACGAAGGATCACTGTGTCTCTGTTCATGGGGCCGGCTTCTGATCTGCGGCACTCAGCGAGTCTCGGGTGGTGAACTTGGGGCACTCAGCTGAAATCTAAACTGAGACCTCCGTAAGCATCCGCTCACCAGTCAGGCCCGAATTAGGTAGAAAATCCCCTCGGAGCAGCAAAGAGCATTTGTCTTTGATTTCAGAGCTCTCCTGCTATGCACAACCTTTATGACCAGCTTGACTGCCTATTGCCAGCCTCGACCAAATAACCTCTGAGTTGCAATTAACATAATGAGTGGACTGATGGGTGTCCCCCATAGCTACAGGCCTCAGTAGCAACACGCCTCTGGCAAACTGGAATGTCTAGTCCTGAAACTCCACCTCTGTAAAAGGAAGGAAGTAGAAAACTAAAATGGGTGGGGGAATAAAAAAAAAAAAAAGAAATTAAATTACTTTAAATTCATATCTCCAGCCTGACCCAACACTCACTGAAGCTAATGGAAAACTTGCATTGATATCAGTGGGGCTGAACTGGACACACTATAAAGGCACAGTTTTTCAGATTATACAAATATGTATTAAATAGAGAGGTTAAAGCTACACTGACCATGTTCCTTATAGTCCAAACTTAGCTTTCTAGGACAAAAGAAACATGCAGAAAAAACCCCAAAAGATAAAACTGTAACAAGTTAAATATGTCAATAATTAATCAGAACAAACTTAATTACTATTATTACTCCTCCCAGAACACTGACTAAAGCAAATTACTTGCATTGCTTCCTATGTAACACAAGCCTGAAAAAAAAATTTTTAGCTTTATTTTAAAATAATTTTTATTTCGCAACAAAAACCTCCACACAATACAGCAAACTACTTAAAATTCATGTCATACATTTCTCCAGAATTTCTTCCTTGCATAGACAAGCCCTTTACAAACATCAAAACTGCATGCTGACACAACAGAGATCATTTATGGACTGTCTCGGGGGAATTTTAATGCAGCAAGGACCGCCACATCAGGTCCGACTAGATACCCTATCTCTGACAGGAGCCAAGAGTGGATACCTGGAGAGGCACACAAAACCAGAGCACAGCAGTTTTGCCTCGGGACGCTCTCCAAGGCACAAGCCATTTGCAGCTTTGGGATTTCCAGAGCCAGAGATGCACTGCCTTTGATAGTCCTTAAATGATTTCTCTTCTATAAATTCATCTAATCACTTTTAAATCCCTCAGTCCACACAGTACTCTTGCCAAGGAGTTCCACAGCTTAACTACACCTCTGTGAAGATATTTGTCTTGTTTGTTCTGAGGCTGCCAGTTTCATTTGATGCCCCTTGGTTCATGTGCCAGAAGAGTCAGTCACTGGCCTCTATTCATCGTGTATGTAAAGGTTAAAAAGGAGTTAAACAACTGCTTCTAGCATTCACTGCATTAATGAATTTCTGAGATTTTCTTATGCATGTG
This sequence comes from Phaethon lepturus, assembly GCF_000687285.1. Classification (NCBI taxonomy): domain Eukaryota; kingdom Metazoa; phylum Chordata; class Aves; order Phaethontiformes; family Phaethontidae; genus Phaethon; species Phaethon lepturus. Next base: position 127,803 of record NW_010542904.1, read on the forward strand.
CAGTAACTTACTTCTGTTTGGCAAAACTATTTCCCACTGAAGATACAGCAGCAGTTGAGTAGTTAGAGTTCCCTGCAACACAGACAGATGCTGCCTACGAGAAGGCTGCATGTATTCTAACGGCACACAGTGAGCCCCCCGTTCCCAGACAAAACTTTGTATTTCATGCCACGGATTGTTCACACAAATGTACAAAAAAGTGCATGTATTGCTTGCATAATTTCAGTTAGTATATAAAGCGACACCAGTGCCCACCATGTGGTCAAATGAACACAGTGGCTCAAGTCAGGTGGGAGCACCAGGAGAAAATGGAGAAGGAAAAAAAACCCCAACAACTTCAAACAAGAAGCTAGACCTTCACTTTTCTTTCACAGCTGCTTGTGTTTCTGTTTGCTTCATTGTTGCTTCCTATACCGTAACTGCTAATTATGTCATTATGTCTAGGAAAAAATAGCACTGAAGAATTTGAAAGTGTATTTGCAAACCTAGACATAAGTTTGTCAGCTTCACATGTCGTGAAAAGTGATTGAACCTGATAGACCAAGTTCTTCACTGACATAAAAAGCCGGACCACCCAACAAGCGCAGGTAACAGCTCTGTGTTGCAAGCGGAAGGAGCACTTGTTGCACTGTTGGCAACATGATACAACAGTACACCCCTTCAGTCCCTGTCCTACCCCGTACTGTCGCCGCCTGTCCTTAAATAGCTGCTGCACTTTATTCCAGAGGTAGCTGCCTGTCAGCATTCACAAACTCGTGCCTCCCAGAGAGAAGGGCGTGTGTGGGGCAAAGTAAGAAAAATGAATCCAGGCAGTAGGGCACACCCTTTTATTAGAGATATGCGCTGCACCGATGCACGCCACGTCCAGTGCAGAGCAGTTACAGCGAAATGGAGATCACCCATCTGTTGCTCTGAGGTGACAGCGGCAGCACAGACTTTTCTCCGCTACTGGGACCCTTCAGCTCCTGCCTTCACCTTCCCTCCCCGACAACCTGCACTTCCGCAGTAATGCCAGGGCCCTCTTTCTAAAATTAGGCCGTCGCTGTCCTCTGCCCTTGAAGGACGAGTTTAGGGAAGCCCATCTGGAACCAGGCTTTTTCCTGACAGGTTTTATTTCCCCCCTCTGTGATCCTGGCACGTTTTTGAGCCGGGAACTGACATCCCCGATCGCTGTAGCGGCAGAGCCGTGCCCCTACAGCGATCGGGCGGCATCGGA